>NW_019369781.1:0-55527 GCF_002775205.1 Xiphophorus maculatus | reverse complement strand
TCAATTCGTCATGATAATGAAGCATAGACCAAAATCTTCAATAAAGTACAAGTGAGTTTTGGCTTTCTGAGGTGATTATCTGCAGTTGAAACAAGAAGTTTACACACAACAAATAAAAAAAGTACATCCACCTTTTTTTCCTCACTTTCTGGAATTAAATCAGACAATGTCTGTAGTTTAAAGTCAGTGAAAGCTAAAATACAACTAACATAACCTAACAAACAGCAGAAAAAGCTATTTGAGCTATAATGAACTCAAGTTACTCATGCTACCAGCTAAACAAGCTTAAGGTTATTTATTGTTCAGCTACTACTCAAGCTAAAGGTCACTCATGCTACTAGATAAAAAGAGCTAAAACTTACTCATACTATTAACTAACAAGGTAAGAGTCACTCAAGCTAATAGCTACTTAAGCTAACAGCTACCCAAGTTAGCAGTAAGTATAGCTAAAATATAGATAAGCTAACTGTAAGTCAAGCTAACAAACATTTAAGCTTACATCTAAAGCTATTAAGGGTCAGAGCTACACACTCTTATAGCCAATCAAATTAAATCTAATTTTAACATGTATTAGAGCTAACAGATACTGAACCTAACCTAACAGTTACCCAAACAAATGGTAGGGAAAGCTAACAAACACCCAGTCTACATATAAGCAAATAAGAATCAGTAAAAGCTACTCATATCTGACTCAAGCTAACAGCTAGCTACAGTAAAATCTATTCAGGCTGACAGTTATGGAAGGTAGCCACAACATAAAAACAGCTAATAGTTACCCATAGCAAAAGCAGGTATGGTAAAAACTACTCAGAAAATGTTGTATTGTCTAAAATAAATCTCAAATGGTTAAAAGTTCTTATTACCTTTGGATCTAGCACTCAATTTGAGAAAACTTAAGTTCAGGTCACGTACAAGAACTGGACAGAAAAAAGCTATAAAAACAACAGCTTCAGAAAACTTGTTGAAGTATTGATCAAAAGCAGTCCCAGAAAAATAAAAAGTACTAAAAAAAATGTAAAGTTATATACAATGCTGATAATACTGAGTTTAAAGGGCAGGATGCTGTCAAGCTACCATGCAGTTGGAACAGTTTACCAACTCATTGTCAGGGGACCACCCAGAGGAAACAGCAGCAGCATCCACTGCAGTAATGAGGCTCCTGCTCTGAAGTGGCTAATGGAAGCAGACCTCGCACCACAGAGCAGTGGCGGGTCGTGGGGTGGACCCACGGGGCTCCACCCCGCTCATGTACTCACTGCTGGGGACTATGCAGCTCACTAGGAAAACAGAGTGCTGGCTGCAGTCGGTTAATCCTGAGCCCTGACAAGCTCAACAAAAACACCTAGGCTCTCTCTCTGAGTCTTTAACATTTAGAGGTGACAAATAGATGGATGAGGAGGCACACATGTACAGAAAAAAGCTATTTTGGGCTAGACATGTAAAAACAGACATGTGGAAATACTGAGACACTTTATAGCACATGCACTTACAGAGCTTAAACACAAATCTCTGAGAAAGAAAGCTTTTTCCTACAAACACATCAGAGAGAAGATGCCTGGCGGTCCCTGGAGACCTCATGTGATTCGGGATCGTAAATCCTGTTACGGCATCTTTGATCTCCGTCTTCCAAATTCTAATTTACAAACATAACACTGCTGACATGTTCAGTGTTTCTTTGCGGAGCGTGGCACTCAAAGCACAGCAGAGACGGTGAAGACACGGAGCGAGTGAAAGGGAGAAGCAAAGAGTGAAATGTTGCTGAAGAAGAAGGTAATCAGAAAGAGGATTAAGGTCTTGACCAAAACCGGAAAGCAGCACAAAAAGCTGGTGGAAAAACACTTTGACAGTTATAAAATGTAAGTCAGAGCCGTTGCAAAAAATAACAGCCTATGGGTAACCAGGAGACAATTTTTCTCCAAATGGATGAGGTGAGTTTTAATGAGAGGCTACAGAAACCAAATAAACATCAATAATAAATCGCATCTCGACCAACCTGCAGGGGGTGAGGTGGGTAGTGGAGCCAGACCTCCCGCAGGTCCTGTGAAGACAGAAACAAAGATGAGGAGTAAGGCAGAAGAAATTCATGGCGTGAGGGGTCTTCCAAGTTCGAGATTATAAATAACACAGTTATAAAAAAGTAAACAAATTAGGAAATTATGAATGAAATAATAGACTGAAGGTGAAAAAGTTTGATTGCTCTAAAACTAATTTAAAACACCTCAGTTCATCTTTCAAGCAAATTGAAAATTATAAAAAGGATGTAGATTTTATTTGAAGGTTGGTTGTGTGCAATAGTTGTCAGCAAAACAAATGTTTATCTTCACACCAGCATTAAGATTGACCTTAGTTTGAAGGATCCAAAATAGCGTTGAAGTAGCTAGTAGCTACTTTAATGCTGTTTGGTAGAAATAGCTCTTAGCTTTATACTAGCAAACAGTTATTTAAAAGCTAAAGAAGAAAGCTAGAAAAAGCTAAAAGCAATTTCTACCATCAGCTATTTAAGCGACTTAAGCTAATAACTTTCCTACTTAGCTGTTGGCCTAAGTATGCTAAATGAAATTATTGCTAACAGCTACTCCAGTAGGATTTTTAAAAACAATAATAGTTATTTCCACTGATGGATGCTGAAGCTAACAGCTAATCAGGCCAGCAGCTATTCATGTTTAATGCTAATCAAGCTAGGTGCTAATAGAGCTAATTATTTGCATCAACAATTACTTACGCTAACAGTTACTCAAGCTAGTAATTAGAAAAGTGGAGCAAATTTAGCTGAGCGCTCATCGGCTTGGTAACCTTTTTAACAGAGTAGCTGTTAGGAAAAGTAACTATTAGCTTGATAGGCCCATAAGAATATCTGTTTTTCTCCAGAGTTTGTACACAACATTCAGAGTGACTTTGTTGAATGTGCAAATTCTTAAAAGAATCATGCTAACAGCTACTCTGAAGCTAACACCTTTATCAACCATTAACTATTTATGCTACTCAAAGTAATAACTTTTCCTACCAACAAACTGGCTGTTGGCTGGAGCATGCTAAATGCTATTACTGCCAGTAGCTTCTCCAGCTAAAAGCCACACAAGCTAAGATCTGCTAGCACTAACAATTCCTTGAGCTAACAATTTTTTTATCATGGTAACGGTTTCTACTAATGGATGCTGAAGCTAATGACTAGTCAGTGAAGTGGCTATTTATGTTAAATATTAGTCAAGCTAAACGCTAATAAAGCCAACTATTGGCATCAAAAACTACTTGATATCAATTTTCCCTCTGGGGATTAATAAAGTATATTCATTCATTCATTATGCTAACAGTTACTCAAGCTAATAGTTAATTCCATATTCTTAGATGTATTTAAACCATCAACTGTTTTGTCTAGGGGGAGCAGGTTTAGCTGAGTGCCCTTTACCTTGGTCGCCTTTTAGCCGATAAAGTAGTTAGCTTGATATTCCCATGAGAATTTCCGTTTGTTTTTGTTCCTCACAAAGTTAACATGTTCTCTCTGTACCTGTGTGGGTTTTCTCTGGGTACTCTGGCTTCCTCCCAGAGTTCAAAAACATAATCATTGGGTTAACAGGTTACTCCAAATTGTCCTCAGCAAAGGAGGTCTCCCTATGTTGCCCTGGTAACCTGTGTACCCCACCTCTCACCCAATGGAGACTGGAACCTGCCCCTCCACAACCAGGCATTGATGAGTGGGTAAAGAAAAATGCAATCTACTGAATATTTTTAGTTTTATTAAGTTATTAGGAACAAAAAAAGGCCCTGAAACAGTAGTGGGGCAAAAAAAAAAAACATCCTACAACTGGTACAATGGACATCTTTATCTCCACACTATGCATTTCATCTGATTTTCTGATACTGTCAGTACTCAGAACTGACAACGCACTGCAGAGATGGTAAACGGGAGGTTGTGAGGTGTATCTGAGTGGAAAACACAGCATGTTACTGACAGGCGGGGTGGTAGTCTGTAGCTTTGGGAGGTATATTTTCTCTAGGGAGAAACACACTGTCTACCTTTCCTGGGGAGGCAAATGTGTACAAAAATCAACAAGTTTCTTCAATGTTGCTCTGAGGTAACTTTATAGATTAAATGGAAAAGAGATGGAGGGCTGGAAAAGCATACAGTACCAAGGGAGAGGGGGAAGAGTAAGTGCTCAAGCTGTTGCCAAGGAAAAAGGAGCAAAAGGCAGCTTTATGCTCTAATGTTGAGTGATTCATAGTGGTATAGAGAAGTGGACAGGTCCTCTAAAGCACAGTATCACTCAGGTGTTTAAAAGGTTCAAGAAGATAAACTTTAAAATGCAATGGACAGGATGGTGTGTGTGGCCATTGGTATTGAGTGGGAGCCTCATTTTCTCAACACACCCAGCTGGCAGCCCATCGCCTTGAGCAGCCAATGAAAAATTCATGACGGCGGTCAATACGTTTGAGTGAATGCTTCCTTTTGGTTGCCTGTATCCAAGATTGGGACTGGAGGTGGAAGGCGCCGGATACATGGCGTTGCTTGTGAACAAAAGACTCTCTGGCTGTGGAGATCACTTAAAGACCATCGATAGCACCGGCTAATGGATCTCATGTTATCGCAGCCTTGTTTCAGTCACAGTATTGGTTCTAAAAAAAACACACACGATTGTAATGCAATCTAAAACGTGCATACACACAAGAAGGAACTGCAAAGAAAACCAAAGGAGAAAAACAAATAGATGCAGTGAAGTACACACGAGGCGAATCGGCTTGTGATCGGGGTTTTTGATTAAAACTAATCCACAGGGTGCACATGAGCCGCCCACATACCGCATATAGACCTGAACAGCTAATGTTTCAATTACAGCCATCCTAAAGACAAGGCAGACGATGATTAAGCCAGCATCGAGTGGGGGATTTCAGAATAACAATATTTTTACTCTTTTCTTCTTTCTCTCTCTTCCAGCAGAAGAAAAGCATAATTACTGGGGCCACAAAGTATCATGTGCAGCAGCTGAATCACAGCCATTTGGAAGATTTACCTCTAGCGTTACAAACAAGGGGGGGAAACAGCCGAATGATTATTTCACTGTCAACTGCATAGTTTATAGTAAAAGTGAAAATTAAGAGACAAAAAGAAAAGTGGTACAGTGCAATCACCTGTGATCTACAGCGGATATAAAAGTTTGCAGTTAAAATGTTGATGTTTTTGAGACCATTATAAGTCATTTCTATGTTTAATGTGGCCCATAATCTGTACAAGCACATTCAAATATTTTAGAGAAAAATAATCTTTAATGATACTTTTTGTGCTCTACCTGCATTCCTGAACTGTTTTAGCAAGCTGCTGAAACTTTATAGCAATTACAGTCAATATTGGTTGTTTTTTAGGAGCAAAATAAAATGTAAAAATAGATTTATTTTAAATCTGGAATGTCTAAGTCTACTGGTATTGGATTTTGTATTTTTTTATTTCATTTTATTAATTCATTGAAATTGTTGACAACCCAATTCAAAATGGATTATTTTTGGTTTGTTTTTGGTGCAAGTTTACTAAAAATGTTCTAATTCATCACTGAAATTGTAGATCAACAGCAAAGTTAGACATTTCTTCACCCAATAAAAAAGGTAAAAAATGTTTTTAAAGATTTCATCATCGAGTAAGTTGTAGTTTAAATGTATTCAAATTAAAAACTACAGAAAAAAAAGCTAATATTGTGAACGGGCAAGATTTTAGCGATGGTTATGAATAAGGAGGACCAATTTCCTGTAAGTTTTGTCAGCAAACGGCTGACTTGAGGCGCCAGGATACATCCAGAAATATTGCTAGGCTAGGTAACTGAAGCTAACTCTTGAAAATGTAAATAAATCAGTGGAAGTGAGGGGAGAGTTTATTGAAGGTTTTGTTTCTCTTTGTACCAATAAGTATATCCCTTCAGGAAAAAAATTAAAACAATAATTCATATTTGGTCAAACTTTGCAAACTATGCAAGAACACAAAAAGAAAGAGTAATGATGTCTACAACACATGAAAGTTTAGTAAGCTAAAGTCTTACCTGACTTGAATCAGGAATCAAACAAACTTGGCTCAAACTCGGGCCGCACAAGCAGCCTGAACAGTCCACGGCGGCCCACCTACCCTCCCTACCGAACTGAACCGCCCCTGGGACTGAAGGCCATCTACCACTTCTCCTCTGACAAGGTCCAATGCTCCCTGACAAATTGGTCTCTTGCTGCAAGCTGCCAATCAATCCATCAAATGCGGTATTGCAGCGGGAAGGTCGATAGAAGATGGCACTGCTGATCAATACGAACATAAAAGGAGTCCAAAGAGCTTTCTGTCAGCGAACAGTCGAGGTGCCGTTTTTAAATTTCCCTACTATGAAATTTCCAGTGCTTGAAACAGTGAAAGCGAACGAGAAAATTACTTATTTTGTAAGATATTAGCGAGCAACGACACGGTTAAAAATAAAACAATTCTATTAGAATATTGATAGAATAATGGTTCTGTTACAAATTCAGGATGAAATGAATCTTGGGTCTGAAGAGTTCAAGGTGAGAAAATGATGATCACACTGCAAAAACACAAAATCTTACCAAGTATTTCTTACATAGTTTCTAGTGCAAATGTCTTGGTACACTTGAAATAAGACAAAATTAACTTAAACAGAACTTTTCAGCAAGATAAAGGATTTTGTTTTAAATCCATAATTAATTAATAATGATTTTAAAAAGTACTTGTTAGACTGGTAAATTATTTAATTTATTTCAAGACATTTTTCCATGTTTAAAGTGAAATAATCTGCCATTGAAACGTGCAATTCCATTTAGGCCTGTCACCGTAAATAACTAATTAGTTGCATAGTAAATTAAAAGAAACTTAATTTTCATATTTGATTTATTGTTTTTTTTTTTCTCTCTATCAAAAACTGAATGATAAATTCTTCAGTCTGATGCTTTGGTCTAAACTATCCTTTCTTTTGAAAGATAATTTTGTTTAAAGAAACCTCATAATTCATTTGTTGTTTCTGTTGTTTTCTTTATTTGTTTTGGATATTTCAAATTTAAAAGTTCATCAGAATTTAAAGTGTATTGACCTTTGAGAATGTGTTCTTGCATTATTACCATTAAATTACTTGACGATGGTCTCAGAATAACAATATTATTGTTTATTGCAATAGGCTCTGTGACTATTTAATGTCCAGAAAATGTTGTTATTGTGACAGGCCTGCATCTGAAGAAATTGATTTAAAACAAGCTAATATATCTTGTTCAAAAGTTGTTTGCAAGTTAGTTTTCATTTACACTAGAAACTAGACAAAGGTACTTAGAAAGATTTTGTATTTTTGCAGTGCAAGTACTTTATCTCTGGAAAGTCCATTTTGTTGAAGTTTACTTTAGCTGTACACTGAAAAAACAAAATCTTACCAAGTATTGTTGCTGTAGTTTTAGTGCAAATATATTAGTACACTTGAATTAAGACAAAACTACTAATTTTTCAGCAGGACAAAATATTGATCCATTGATAGATTATTGCAACTATAACACAGGAAAAATGTCTATTTAGAAGTAAAATAATTTGGCATTGGAACTAAAACTTTTTTTAAAACTTTTTTTCCCAATATGTAGCTGAAAAGTTGCTTTTAAGTTAGTTTTGTCTTACTTTAAGTGTAGTAAGATATTTGCACTAGAAACTATACAATAAGTCTTGGTAAGACTTTATTTTCCGGTGCCTTGCTGACTGATTTTTTTCCATTTCAGAAACAAAAAAAAAATCTCCAGGATGCATGAATAGGGCTGAAAATGAAGCCAGCTGGAAACCATTTTGTTTATTGTGCCCACCTGTGAAAAAGGAAGCCCGTTGCAACGCCGTATTACCAAAAAGTCATTATCCCAGCACCATGGTGACCGCCATAGTTGTCACAGCAACCTTTGTGGAGTTTGGTGTTTGGAGGTGCATGTGTCTGTGAGGCGGTGTTAATGAAATCCAACAGATTAGCCCATGGGCGACCAGAGAGACCATTATTGTGATTGCTCCTGAAAGAGGCACTTCCCTCAGGTCGGAACGGTGGCATTAACGTCTCCGACGCAATATCGCCGTCGAGTCCAGGTTGGGAGCAATCGAGCAGCTTCCCCCTGAAGATGATGCCTCCTGCCTCTCTGTCGATGCTTTAATAACCTCCACAGTAATGTCATTAGCAAATTAGCATGTATTGTCTCCTCCAGGCTTCTGTGTGCAATGAGGCTAGATTCCATCCGAGGCGACATAAAGGCCTGTTGTTTTGGGAACCAGAGTCTGGGAAAGGTGATGTGTTGGGAGGGAAAATTGTGGGGACGGAAATAGACGGTTTGGCTCCTGCTATGAATGCCAAACTGATTAGGGGAAGCAGGGAAACAAGAATAGTGGAGCCAGGTGAGAATTAAACATGGATGTTTGGTGTTATTGAGTGTTTAGATCGAATGTGTGCACATTTCTTTGCCAAGATAATGAGGTAAGACACAAAAATATCTAGATTTTTTATTAAAAAACAATATAATACTTTGACATGAGTATATCAAAACAGTAATTTTTAAGATTACTGAATAAAAAAAAGATCAAGCCTTTTAGAAATACATTAAAAGATACAATTAAACAGATATTTTAAAATTAAGAGCATTGTATTGACTAGAATGCAGTAGCAACATTTCTTTACTGTACTTTTGTAGCAAATGATGCATCTGCAGCTAAAGAAATACTTTTTTTTTCAGCATTTGAAAATCTCAGCCTTTTCTAATCGACTTAATATCAATACAGTGTAATCAATAATCTGCTGATTATTGATTTGATTAACCAATTAATTATTGGAAAGTAAAAGCCACTGTTTTCTGTATGCAACATATTTTCTGTTCTTGTTCATCTTAAATTCAGAATGTATTTAAGATGTATATATTTTTGTACAGTATTTTTTGTATTCTTTTTAAGTCTGTATTATCCAGTTAGTATACTAACTGGAGTTAACAACTAATCGATTTACTGAATTAAACGGTTATTTCAATACTTAATGTATCACAATTATTCTGATTAGTCGTTTCGGTTAAAATACTGAAGCTTTTTTGATGAAGCATTGATTTATTGTTACTTTTGTCGCATACGTTCCACAAATCCCTTTGAATTTACTGTGTAAAATGGATGGATGGAAGAAAGGAATAAATAAATTATTAATTATCAGTTCAACCTTCCAGAACCTCTCAGGTCTGGTTCTGCTCTGCATCCAGAACCAGAACCAAACATGGAGAAGCAACATTCAGCGTCTATGCACCGCAAATCTGGAACAAACTTCCAGAAAGCAAAAGAACAGCTGAAACACTGAAAAACCCACCTGCTTAGATTTACTTTTGAACCATAATAAATTAACACTGACCAACATATTTCATGTGTATTGATGATTCTTGACAAAATGTAATGCTTGTTATTGGTTTTTACAAATGTTGATTGTATGATGTTGCTTTTGTTTGTTTTCACAATATAAAAACAAACTTTGAGCTGCTGTGTGGCTGAAATGTCCTATAAAAATAAACTTGATTGACTGATTAAGTGGAGGGACCAATGGACTAATCCTACACTTTTTCTTATTCTACTTACATTTTTCAGACTGTCAGTCTTTTTCAAAATAATGTCCTTATTTCTCTCTCTGTTAACGATCTGCACCAGAACAAGTTCTGGCGATGTGAAGTGATCCTGTTGCTGATAGGAAGGTTGGTGTGAAACATCTCTTGAGATAAAGATGTAAAGGAAAAGTCGCCAGAGTAGCAAAAAAATTCCACATTTTGATAGAGAAAAATGTAAAGTGCTTCAGTTTCGCACCTCATCTCATTAGTTTCAGTAATGTGCTGTGTAAAGAGCCATTCTGCAGAGTTGGAGTGAAAGTGCAACAGGATCCAAGCGGCTTGTGTGGGTATCAGTGCCTGGCTGTCCGTCTCTGTTCCCCACCCCCGTAGCCGTCGCACCCCGCCACACGGCTGGTGTTTGGCTTTTTGGTCTTTTGTCCATCTGCCTCCTCTCGGCTTTGTGTGACAGAACAGCCATCAGGAGGATTCAGCAGGGGGCTGACAAGCCACACTATTTCAATCCTCCATCTGAATGTCTGAGAATCTCCAACTGGAGTTGAAAACAATCTCAACTTCTTTTCAATTTGTTGCAAACAAGTGAGTCGCTCGCTGAATGCAATTCTCCTGTGAGGCGCAGGTAGGATTTTTTAAAATACTCTCTATAGGTGTGGAAAATGCAATTACTAAACAATATAAAAGAATTTGTTTTTCAAAAATTTTGATTTTGGTCCAGAATGACAGAATACCCTTTTGAAGAGTCTTTCATTCAGAACCAAGATTGGAGAAACGAAAGTAAAGAAAGAGATTGGTTCACGGTTGCATCTTTATGCAACTTGGGAACCATTGCTCAACCTGAAGACCTAGAGTTAGAGACAAAAAAACTTCCTCTCATTATTGATTTCTATTGTCATACTGCAGGAGTTGACTGATGATTATACAGCGATCCTCCTCAACACTGGACCTTCTTTAAGGAGAAACTATTCAAGCCCCAAGTCTCCTGATTTGACCTTTGACTTGACCAGGGATCTTACAACAAGAAAAGTCAATGACATGAGGCTGACATCAAAACGATGCGATTTTTGTCATACAACTTCAGCAATGAGGACCGACTTAGGTACGTGAATTAAACCAAGCAGAACTCTTAGAAGTATTTACTATATTTTTTGAGAAAAGTCCTAGAGAACTACCTAGAGAACTTTACAAGAAGAAGAATTACTTTATTCATCCCAGCAGGGAAATTATTTCGCAGTTACAGCAAGAATTTTTTATATTATTAACACACACACGACGGGAGCTGCGTCTGCAGGCAGCCAGCTGAGCCGGCGCCATTTTTGAAGGAGGAGGTCGTCGGGACCGGGAGTCGAACCCGCGACGTCCGCGGGTCTAAGGCCTCCAAATGTGGGGCGTGCTAACCCCCTGCGCCACCACAGCACCCCCCAATGAAAGTTGTAATAATTCACACTAGTAATTGAAGAAAATGTGAAAATTTAAAGAAGTTAGCTGGATCCTGAATAGCCATAGCTTGGATAGCATTAAGCCTGACTGAGTAGCTGTTAGCTTTCTTAGTAGTGACTCGCCTCTGAGTTAGTTAGCATAAGAGTTAGCATGATTCTGATTAGCCTACTTAGAAACTAGCTTCACCCTTAGTTTTATTTAGCTTGACCTCAAGTAGCCATTACCTTGCATTAGCCTGAGTGAGTACAGGGTTTCTCCATGTTTTACCAACTTATTTTAAAGACTTTTTAAGACCGCTGTGAATAAAATTTAAGACAAGTGCCAAGCTTGTTTGCCTAGAATGCATGTAGCAATGTCTGCAAAAGAAGTGAGCTAGTAGCAAAGATGAATGTCATCCTGCCAACTGGCAATAATTTACCTAACAATGATAGATTTTTTAAAATATATGAATTGAAACAAATTTGAAGGATGCAAAACGGTCCTAGAAGTTAGCTGGAAACTCAGTAACAAGAGTCTTAGACAAATGCACAGCACACTTTTCAATTTTTTTTTCAAAAACCAGAGAAAAATAGCACTATTTTTCCTTCTGCTTCACAATTATGTGTCATCTTCTGTCCCATTATATACCAGTGAAACAACTATTGTTTCTGGCTGTATTGTGAAAATGTAGAAAACTGTTCAGAGGGTGTGGTTGAGTTTATGAATAGATGAAACTCCATCAACGCCCACAATGTTTTGTGGTTAGTGATTGTCAAGCTGTTTGCTTTAACGAAACTAATCTGGATCCAACAAGACTTCTGTGCAAAAATCATGAACTAGTTTTGTTTTTTTGGGTTTAGCAAAGCCAAAAAAAAAAGTTTTGATCTTCATAAATTAGATAAAATACAGAAAACGACCTGATTTATAACCGCTCTGTGTTTGCTTTTGTGGGTTTTTCTGGTCCATCTGGAAGCATCCTCCCTCAACTATGACAACAATGCCTCCCACCATCAACGAGGCGTTCATTAATACAGTTTTTTATGTTTGTATGTTTCTGTGGTTTTTTTTACTGCAATAAAAAGAAATTTCAGGGCTTTTTTTTACCTCCCCTTCCACATCTGTTGTGCAGTTCTTCAATAAAAAAAGAAATAAAATCTGTTCAAGCGAATCCCTCTTCATACAAACAGCCCTCAACTAAATCGTTTTTCTTGCCGACTCCCATGGCCGCGCGACGACAGTAAAAACAGAAGCAAGGGCGTTTCAGCACTCCAACACATTGGCTGCAAACTCAGAAGAGATTTGCAGTAAATTTGGCCAAGAGCAGAGACAAACAAGGCCAAATGTGTTCACAACTTCAGGGAAAACACACACAAAATAATAATAAATCAGCTCCACTGCTAAACCTAATGCTGAAATATTGATCTGAATTCTGATGAAAGTAATCCACACTACAGGGATGAGCATCACTGATACCAATATGAATAAAAAGGTGTTGCTTGCAGATTCCTTCTTTTGTTTTCTGCTGGTTCTGGTCGGGTTGTGCCGGTTCCTGTTGGTGGGCGGCTCACCAACAACCTGAACCGCCAGTTAGCACCGTACGCCACTAACTGATTCATAGCGTTTCTGGCCGGGACGGACGCAAACACCACTTCCTTCATCATTTATTCATGCTAGCTGATTTTACACACATGCAAACAACAGCAGGTGTCCAACAAAATTATTATCTCTGTTCCAGAATTGTGTTTGTTTTTTTTTTTCCAAGCAATGCTCAGGTTTTGTCCAGATCTTTCAAGGTTTGCCAGAACCTGCAGTGCGAAGGATTGGCCAATTATTAGGAGGAGGTAATGTCTTCAACAACAGCTTTCTTAAAAAATAAAGATATGAAGAAATTGGGTTTGCGTTGAATTTTTTTTTAAGACAAACTTTATTCTATCAGAGAATCACAAAATTAACCTTTACGGATGTTTCTGCACTCACCTCAGTGTTGAAAAGCAGTCGTCCGAAAAGCTGCCGGGACTCCTCCAAGCCTCCCTCTAGATACACAGCCCCTGAAACACACAGCACCAGCATTTATTACACACAGTAATGTAAAACGTAAATAATGATGCAACTACTATGGATGCAATTATTAATTAATAAGTTACTAAACAGCCATTTTCTTAAAAGCCCGAGTTTACAACAGTCTTTTCATAACAAAGAACTACCGTATTTTCCGCACTATAAGGCGCACCTAAAAACCTTCAATTTTCTCAAAAGCAGAGAGTGTGCCTTATAATCCGGTGCGCCTTATATATGGACCAACATTGAGCCACAACAGGTCTCGCAACTACAGTAAGCAGCCGCCGACTTCATTTTCCCCCGTAGAAGAAGAAGCGCGCGATGCACGCTGGGTTTTGTGTAAAGACCCCAAAATGGCTCCTATTAAGAGACACGCTTACGACGCAGAGTTTAAGCTCAAGGCGATCAGTCACGCAGTAGAACAGGGGAATAGAGCAGCAGCGAGAGAATTTAACATGAACAAATCAATGGTGCGGAAGTGGATATATATTGTGATTGCACTAACGTTTAATTTACTGTAACAGTATCAGGCTGTTTTTTACGTGTTTTTTGAATCAAGGAAAAGTTCCCCTCCACTATATGTTATACCTTGCTGTTGTTGAAAGATAAACTGTGTCACCAAAATACCACGTCACTTACTTTACCTCGGGGAAAATAATAAAACAGCATTTTAGGAATGAACAGAGTTTTCAGAACGCTGGTGTAATCTATTAAAGTTTGACTGACCTATCTGACTATTTTGTTGACATTCCCTTTAGTGCAGCTCCATCTAATGGATGCATAACGTAACCCCAGCCTCTACTGTAGCGTCTATTCTATGCGCCTTATAATGCCTTATATATGTCAAAAGTTTTAAAATATGCCATTCATTGAAGGTGCGCCTTATAATGTGGTGCGCCTTATGGTGCGGAAAATACGGTACATTTTCCATAAAATGCTATGTTAAAAAAACAAACATTAAACCTTATTATTTTGTATCCGTTGTATTAAATACAAAATGTCTTAAACTCAGAAATAACAAAACAGGAGCCTCTTAGGTTGCTGAATAAAAGTAAAAAATGAAGAGCATTCTTTTCATTTTTTACTTGAAATATATACAGCTAATATAAAATATCTGAACCAGAAGGATGTTTATACAGAAGCATACGGAAGAGGATTAGGGCCACCGAAAAAAAAAATTCTGTCAGAATTTTTTTCCCCGGTGGCCCTAATCCTCTTCCGTAGAAGCACCATCCGTGGTTGCTCTTAATTTAATATTTCAACTTTTCTCCATGAAGTTTATTAACTCACGTCTCTCAAAATCAACCGTATTTATTGCCACCTTGCAGTTTTTTCCCGTTTTCCCTCCACTTTTCTATCATCCTATCCTCACCTTCGTGTCTCGGCTGAATGAGCGCCGTTAAAGTTATAACTTCAGGAGCTCGTCATGTTTTTATATTTCAAAACAGAACCGCTTAAAATCCATTTTACATGCCGAACCGGACTCTTGTTTGGACCGTTTTTCTTTACCACTCCGCCGTCATCTTTAAATCCTGTATCAACAGCTCCCCTTAAGGTCGACCAACGGCGCCCCCTGCTGGACGGCGGCCGAACTACAACACTGCAAAAAGTGGACGCTGTTAGTTAATCGATTGAAACTAATTTTAATGTGATGACTTACTGGGGACTATATTTGTTTCTTTAGGAGTACGTTTTGGATTTATTGTAGGAGTATCAAAGTAAAAGGGGACTCTGTATGTATAAAGATGTATTGTTTCCACTTTTTTAGATTTTTAAATGTATAAAACCAGTCATTCACTAAATTGTGCTAATTTGTCACACAATAAAACAGAACCAACGGAGCAAATTTCCACCCAAACGCTTCATTTCTGCTGTTCACCATTCCTCAGCTCTTTCCTAAACGAAAAGCAGAAAATTAATTGAACTCGGGAATGAGTTATAATTGCTTTATTAAAAGTAGAAGTGCATTTTTATTGCTTTTTGGCAGCAGAATGACCTCGGGGTTTCTGTGCGGACCGCCTCCCTCCCACCAGCAGGAGGAGGCGTTTGCATCAACCACAATGAGGTGGAAGTGGTTGAGGTCACACAAACCTGACGCTTGGATTAAGAGGCACAAACTGAGCCTACACTGCATGTCCAGGCATGAATCTGTGTGAAATAAAACATCCAAGCCCACACGGAGGGCTCCTCTCTTTGTGGCGCGCCTACACACTCGGACATGAATGATCTGCGCAGATGTTCTCTGAATCCAACTTGAATTGCAAGGTGAAAAGGAACACAGTGTGCATACAAAGAGAAAAACGGGGATGAAGGAAGGAATGTGAAATGTCTCTCCAGATGGGAATAACGCCGCAGCCTCTCTGGCACATCCCGATGCTGGTTTCTGTAATTCGGCTCCTCTTGTGTTCCTGCAGAAATCTGTGGAACCATCACGCTGCCTTAAAGCTGCACACAACTTCTAAACCATCACACTTAGGGTGGCTCATTCAATTTAGAAAGCAATAACCACCTGGCAAATTGGGTATACAATCGCGCGCTGGTTTTTATTATGAGCATAAATGAGGCGAGTGGAAATGGGGCGCGGCGCAGTCGCGGGGGCCTAAACGCGCAAACTGCCTTCATGGCCGACATCAAAAGCATATGAGGGATTCATCATCTGAGGAGGAGGAAGGGGAGACTGCTTTCAGATGGCTAACAGGCCATTTATACACACACACACACACAGAGGGAGCTGAAGATGCAGCCTGCATCACCATGACCATAAAGAAACACAAACAAACTACCTCCAACGAAGACAAACACAAACACTCTGGCAGCATGTTTGTGTTTGTCTGCTTTCTTCGAAGCAAAATGGGAAATTACTCACAGCTACAGCAGGAATGTTGGTGAAATTCGATTAAAGGCGACAACTTCCTTCCCCTCATCTGCGAGTCAGTGTGGGGACTTTTAACGCCTTGTATGAAAATAAAAACTAAAATTTTTCTGTTGATGGAGTTTCATAAATCAAGAAGAATCCACCATGATTTGGTCTTTATCGGCTTCAGAAACGGTTTCAACCTGAACTCTATGTAAGGAAACGCAACAGATTCCAGGGTGACTTTAGTTAGTAGATAAAAAAAAGCCAAAATAAACAGTTTAAAAAAGTAAGTGCACCCTGTGGTTCAACATCTTATTAAAGTCAGAAAACAGCTTCAGTTATTACAGATAGAAAATGGAGATCAGGTATGATATCTGGGTCTACACTGCAAAACATCAAAATCTTACTAGTCAAGTTTCTAGTGTAAAAATTTAGAAAACTTGAAATAAAACAAAACAACCTTACAAGAAACTTTTCAGCCAGAAATAGCAGCTTGTTTTAAGATAATTCCTTAATATTGATTTAAAAAAGTACTACTTTCATTAGCAGATTATTTCTCTTAAAGAAATTCTTTCCATAAGTGAAATAATCTGCCAATTAAATTTTTTCTTCATCAATATTAATGAATTATTGACTTAAAACAAGCTGATATATCTTGATGAAAAGTTATTTATCAGGTAGTTTTATCTTATTTCAAGTTTTCTAACATATTTCCACAAGAAACTCGACAAAAAATACTTGGTATGATTTAGTTTTTTGACCTGACCCTTCAGAGCCACATAAAGACGATTACAAAGTCGGCCTTCTATCACCTGAAGAACATTTCCAGGATTAGAGGACTAATGTCTCAGCAAGATCTAGAGAAATCTTTAGTCGCATGATTACAGCAACAGTGCCCTAATAGGACTGCCTAAAAAATCTATCAGATCCAGAACGCTGCTGCTGGTGTTCTGACTAAAACCAGGAAGATAGAGGACATCACTCCAGTTCTAAGGTCCTTCTACTGAGAATATACTTAAAAAAATACTCTTGCTAGTTTATTAATCACTGACCTCACAGATCTTCTGGTTCTGCTCTACATTCCCAGAACAAAAACCAAACATGGAGAAGAAGCATTCACCACAAATCTAGAACAAACTTCCAGAAAACTGCAAAACAGCTGAAACACTGAATTCCTTTATATCAAGAAGACTAAAACTCACCTGTTAATATTCACAATAACTGGAACATTGATCAACATATTTGATGTGCTTTTGATTTGAAATGTAATGTTTATTGATGCTTCATAATTGGTAACTTTATGATGTTTTTATATTTTTATGGTGTAAAACAATCTGAACTGCTGAAATGTGCTAAACAAATAAACTTGACTGCATCCTCAGCTGCAAACCGTAAAAACTTCTGTTTTTGTTGAAGTATAATCAGTTTTTAGGAGCCTTTTATTAGCGGCTATATTTCCTCTATAATCCTACGGAAGTAGTTTGTTTTTCCACACAGAAATTTAGTTATTTTCTTGCTTTTTTTTTTTTTGCTTGAGTAGCCTCAACTTTAGCTTTAAGCCACTTCAGAACCTGCTAAAGAGTAAAATTAAAAGAAGGTGCAGCTTGGAAATGGCAGGAGGGAGTGCGGCTATTAGCCAAATAAAGTAATTTCCTGTCCTAAAATAAATCAATGCCGATAAATCTTCAGCTCTCTTGAAGTCCACAAACACAGAAAGCCACCAAACGTCTTGCAGATGTGCATCAGAAGCAATGTGGCCGTCTGAGCGAGGCCGACCACGCAGTCCACCAGAGATCTGCGGTCTGCAGCAGATGTTTCCACTGGAGAGCGGCTGTGGGAGGAATAAACTCTCCCTCCTGCGCTGGAGAACTGAAGTTTCCTTCAGAATCCCTCACAACTCAAAACGAAGTGACGTGTGTGAGCGTTAAAGGCTGGAGGGAAACAGACACGCAAGTTTTCCTTGTGTTCTGATGACGAAGCAAATTTGGCAGAAATGTTTCTGATTTGATTTTGAAAACTTTTTCTGACTGAAAGCAGAAAGTGGAAGTAAGCAGGAGGAGAAACTGAAACATCCTCCAGAGGATTCAGAAGGTATTAGAAATCTAAAAGCAACACCTTTTGGTGTCAATCAGCGGAGAAACCCAGATGAGGTGCAGAGCCAGAAAACTCCTGACAAGACGGCTGCCTGTGCAAAAAAGTGCAGCCCAAAGCGATCCAATCAAACGCGCAGCCCACTGCAATCATTAAACGCAGATCTGGGCCGCCGCTCAGTCCGGCCCATCAGCCTGTGAAGCTGCAGCCGACGCCCTGAATACACATGAATGCACCAAGCGGCTCGCATGGCAATTACGAAGCTCATCCTGCAGTGGGATCAGGTCAAAAAACTCAAACCAACCGTCAGAACCAAACCTGAGATAAGAACGAGTCAGACTGCTTTGTTTGGAGTCGCATCCTGTCCTCTAAAATCCTCCTTGGCTTTCTTGATTTCTTTGACACAGAGAGTGACTATAATGAAAAGGAAATCTCCTCAGCCTCCATCATACGTCCATCTGGTTCCAGAACCACAGTATTTCATTAAACTAGAAAAATGTTACTACGAAATAGGGGTGCGCTAAATTATCAACCAGCTGATGTATCGATGCCGATTTCTTTTATTTTGGGAGATCGGTGATTGGCCAATTTTTACATGTGAAGCCAATTTTTTCCTACCTTGGCAAAGGTCTAAAAATCAACCACAGACAGACCGGCCCACAAGGACATGTCTGCATGATTACAGTTACCAATAGTTACCCCACTGTTGCCAATTCAGCAACTTTCTTCATATTTTTAGCAACATTTCAGTCAAAACAATTGCTATCGGCCAAAATCTGAATCGGCAGTGTAACAGATAGTAAATTATCTAAGATTGTAAATGATTTAAAAACAGTTTCCAAATTGTGCAGATTGTTTATAGATGTTTGTCTGTTTCGACAGTATATTTAGTTCTGATTTAATGGTCAATGTTTATTTTGTACCTCATCGCTTGCCGTAGCCAATAAGGGCAGGCCTTATAAAAGCTGGCAGCTATCAGTTGTAAAAATGAATGGCTGGAAAACAACTGTCAGCGAGATTCAAATGATTCTATAAACAAAGACAAAAGTTTTGGATTCCCCCAGTGAAAGCAGCGAGGGACGTTTTGTTTTGTCTGTATTGTAAGCCCATGTTTCATATTTTAATGTTTGTATGTTGTTAGTTTTCACAGTGATTCGGATAAAAAAGAAAAGAGAAACGCTGAAAATCAGCCATCAAGGATGCTGGAGCCAGCTCTTTCCGATTACCTATTACCGATTTTTTTTTTTTTTAATCGGTAATAGGCGATCGGCCAGAAAATTGCAATCAGTGCAGCCAAACTTTGAAAGGCTTTTCTACTAAAGATTTAAGATCGTGGAACCCTCTGTTAAGAACTCTCAGAAATAATTCTTATTAATATTTATTTTTCTTTTCTGAGTTGAACTTCATGAATCTGATATATCGACATGTATCCCCTGGCACCTTACTTTTTAAATTTTTTTTGTTGTGTGTTTATGTGTAGAGATCGTGAGCGATATTTACACATACTTAGGTACTATATTAGTTTTCTGATTTATCCGTTTTTGTTCGTTACCACAGTATGGCAATGGACGGTTTGTATGCTAATATTACACTACAATGTCTGCTATTAAACCATAAATAATTTTTTTGGGGGAAAAAAAGAGATAAATTGATGCTACGCACATCTGTTGGCATCAAAACCAAAATAAAACATATCTAAACTGTATCTTTTGGAGATGTTTTATGCCCTTTTGCTTATGCATTCTTGGTTTAATGTGCGTCAATGACAATAAATAATGTTTAACAGAGAAAAATTAGTTGGAAATGTAACTTTTTCATGTTAGCAACAGTCGGACGGTGCCTGTAGCGACGTTGCGTTCAGAAATGACGTTTGTGGGTTTTCCTGTGACCAATAAAAACCGACGGTCGCATTAATAACCCGGGATGAATTATTCAGAAACGCTCCGGCTCTAATCCATCAAATCACATATTAAGCCGCTCGCTGCTCGGCTCAGCAAACTGAGACACAAACCAACACAACCTGGATGAAAATATAAAAAAAGTAAACAAGAACGGAAACATGAAAATAAATGTTTTAATTTCAGGATTTTCATGTAAAAATTCGAAGTTCAGCGCTCAGTTTTTAGATTTAAAGACCTAACGGATGGCAGATGTTACCACGACGACCAAGGTTTAGGAAGGAAGGGTGGAAGGAGAGGACAGAAAGAAAGGAAGGAACTGGAAGGAATGAATGAAGGCAAGAAAAAAAAGGACAGGAAAAATTATCCAAGGAAGCAAGGAAAGAAACAAGGAAAGGAAGGCAAAAAAGAAAGGGAGTGTGGGGAAAAAAGGAAAGAAAAGAAAGGAAGGAAGGACAGATGGAAGGAAAGAAAAGAAGGATGACAGAACAAAGGAGGGATAAAGATGGGAAGGAAAAGCAGAAGGAACGGAAGGATGGATGGAAACAGGAAGGAAGAAAAGAAAGGAAGGCAGGATGGATAGAAAAGGGAAGAAATTAAGGAAGAATGAGTGTAGGAAGGAAGGGAGGAAAGAAGGAGAGAAAACGAAGGAAGGAAGGAATGGATACAGGAAGGAACAATGGGTAGAAAAAGTAAGAAAGGAAGGAAAGAAAGAAAAGAAGGACAGGCAGAAAAGTGAAGGAAGGACATCAGAAGAAGGAAGGGTTGAAAAAGGAAGGAAGGACACAATGAAGCAAGGGAAAAGAAGGGAGGGAGAACAAAAAGAAGGTAGGAAACAAGGAAGCAACAAGGAAAGGAAGAAAGGAATTACAAGCAGGAAAAAGGAAGCAGGAAAAAAGGAAGGATGGACCAGGACTGAAGGAAGGACACAGTGAGTCGAGGTGGGAAAACAGGAAGGAAGCAAGTAAACAAGAAAAGACAGACTGGAGGAATTAGGAAAGTCAGAAGAACAGAAAGAAGAAGGAATGAAAGGACTGAGGTAGACAAAAGGTAGAAGGACAAATTGTTGAATGGACAAAAAGAAGAGTGGAAAAAGGAAAAACACAGCAACGGAAAGATGGATCAAGAAAGAGTAAGGATTGACAGACAGGAAACAAGGAAAGAAAGGAGGAAAGGAAGGAGACAGTAATGTTTTCCAGGCTCTGTTCTGTTTCCAAACCTCTCCACACCTGAAAACAGCGAACCATCAGACTTTCCCAGCCTGCGTAGGAGGAACCCTTTAATTTTTATATCTTTACTTGTGAAAAATCAGACCTGGAGGTAGGGATGAGACGCAGAAACAAAGGAGAAAAGAAAGACTGTAGCAATTAACAAAGGCAGCAGCAGAGCTTGAGAGGATCCACCGAGTGCATTGTGTATGAATCTGATATTCAGCAAGTGAGAGATAATCCCTCCTCTGTGTTCTTTTAATAGGGAAGAGCTTAGAGAGGGGCCTCACAAAGGTTCACCATCTGTATCCCCCACGGCTGCTGGCAGCACGTAATCCACACATCAACTGTACCAGGAAATTAGGGCCAAAAAATAAAATTAAATAAAATAGCAGAGCAGGCCTTTCTCGGCTTCTCCTCCTCTTCCTCTTCCCACAAGTTTTTACAAACAGAATCGCTCATGCAGGGATACTACAGGTTTCACCAATTCAAATTAAAGACCTTTTAAGACCTCTTAAGACCATTATGAATTAAATTTAATGTCAGAAATGAACATAAGAAACAACCTTTATCCATGTAGTGTCAAGTTTTTAGCACAGAATGAATGTAGCATCACACAGGTGATCCAATAGAGAAGATAAAGTGAAGATAAACTGGCATTCAAAACATGATAGACTCAAAAAAGCAAGCATGCTAGCTAGATAGCCTAGCTACATTGTTTTTTGTTAGTTACCTAGTTCTCTTCTCCCTCCATTTCTCCTACACAAACCAGAACCAATGGTTCCTGCTAACATAGCTGCTAATGCACCCTTGCTACCTGGCAGACTTGTGATTTAACATCAACATTTGAAGGTCTTATTTTGTAAACATTAAATGAACACATTTCAAGATTGCTATGAATGAAATTTAAGACCCGAGTCATGTAGGAAATGTACAAAAGAAACAGTCTTAACTCTCGCAGTGCCGAGGTTTTTTGCACAGAATGAATGTATCATTGTACAGGTTGGCAACCAAAGTGATCCAGTGAAGATGAACATGATTCAATCTGTGATAAATTTACACTTAAGTCATGACAGACGTTTAAGTAGGTTAAGTGAGCTAGCTTGTTTTTTTGCTAGTCAGAACCAATGGTCCCTACTAAACTGGCTGCTAATATACCTTTGCTAGCTATCAATGCTATATTAGCAGCTAGTTACCAGTAGCATGAACTGCCTAAAATGTTTGCTTGACAGCAAAGTCCAGAGAACAAAAACTACATAGAATATATGAGATTAAATAGCTCTGCCTCCATAAATTTAAGGCCAATTTACCTTTTACAATGTATATAAAGGCATTGTAAGGCCTTAATTTTAAATACATTAATTTAAGACTTTTTAAGGATGTGGGCACCATGTCATCAGCGAGGAGGACCGGAGAGGCGAGAAAGTGGTTCTGAAGGAGGTAGAGGAAGGAAAAACAGAGGAGTGGAGGCCAAAAGAGCCCGAATGAGAATGGCCCACTCCGGCAGAAGTTAATGACAGGGGATCAGAAAAGCAAGATTTCCATTCAACACTTTGAATTATTCAGGGTTGCAGGGCAGCTATTTGCATTGCAGATTCCTCCACTCCTTTCTCTCCCTCTTCATTCGCTCCGTCTCGAGCAGGAGAACGGCCCTGCCTCGGGGTGGGAGAGGGAGAGGAAGCCTCGTCCATGCAAAACAGGAGATTATCTGTCATTTCCAACACAGCCCGGGTTCAACAGTCACCACGGCGCGGGAACAAATAAAACAAAGGTCAGAGAACACGTTTGCCAGGCCGTCGGAGCTATCTGCAAATATTACGGCTGTCACATCCCGTCAATTCTCTGAACGACAAAAACGACAACACATCTGTGAGCGCAGCTGCTTTACTCACGGCAAAAACACAAAATCTTATCAAGTATTTTGGTCTAGTTTCTACTGCAAATATCTTAGTACATTTGAAACAAGGCTAAACTAACTGAGAAGTAACTTTACTGTAAGATATAGGAGCTTTTTGTAAATAAATAATTCCTTAACATTGTTATTTTAAAAAAGTTATAGTTCAACTGGCCGATTATTTCACTCAAGCATTTTTACCATGTTAAAATATTAAAGGTGATCTATTATGTTTCCTTGACCAGGTTACGATAGGTCCATGGCCTATACAAAACATGCTCCTTATATTTTTTGCACAAACTAATTCTTGGATAATGTAATTTTAGTCAGAATGAGCTGTTTTAGGGCATCCTGTCACTTTAAATCCAAATAGGCTGCTGGCCACACCCCCTATGTTTACACCCACATATGAAAATGCCTCCAACCAGATGTTTCCAACAACTGTTTATCTTCGAAAACAAGAAGTGGCGCCTCCTGCTCAAACAACAAAAACGCAGCAAGAGGTTTCTGGATGGCAAGTCAACAACAAAACCCTTGTCTCTTCCAGCAGCCATCGAACAGCAATAGACCCTTTTCACAGTGACGTCAGACAATGGCCGCCATAACTCAAAACTGGGTATCTTTACTTCCGGTGTGATTTTGCCTTGGGAACCAAGCTGAAAACTTCCCGCATTCTCATAATCTTAAGGATATAATAAAAGGTAAGTTTAATAATAACAGCATTTAAGTGTTAGATAGCTGTTACTAATCATTGTAAATTCACCATTCTCTATCTGTGTATAAAATAAACAGCCTCCGATCGGAGAGTAAACCACCTAGCAGCAGCTTTAGCCACATTTAGGAAAAATATACTCTCTGTCAGCGCTGTAACGTTTAGAGGTTCACTTTCTGTGTTTTATAAAACGGTGTTTACGTGTTAGATAACCGTTATCAGTCATTGTCAATTTACCATTCTCCAACTGTATTCAAAGGAACCAGCTTCCGATCATGAGTAAACCAGCTAGCAGCAGCTTTAGCCACAGTTAGGAAACATATACACCGCCGCCTGTCAGTGATGTAACGTTTAGAGGTTCATTTTCTGTATTAATGGAAAATAAAAACAAGACAAAAGCCACAAATAACAGTTGGGCTTGACGATATTTCTGTTTTTCCAGCAACAAAATGCGCATCTCCATGCACTGTTCATGTTTCTGTCACTGCTAACTGTCACAGAGTCTCTCCCAAAGACGCAAAGAAGGAATAAAAATAAATACACAAGAAAATATTAATGTGCAATGATTTGGATAAATAACTTTAATCTGATTACTGGATTTGAAATACGAACTCGTTAGATTATTCGTTACCGAAAAAGTGGTCCGATTAAAGGCATTACAAAGCAGCGGCGGCACCGGACATCTCTGCTTATAACAAACAAATCCCTATTTTATGGGATGAGTGGCAACTCCAGTCTATAATTTAATAATCTGATCAAGATTAGAGCCTAAAACGTTATAGTTCAAAAACAGTAAAAAGTTCTGGTTAAGGAACAGTTATGTCACGTAGTTAGCTAGCTAACAAAATTCACTAATGCTAAGCTAACGGTTACGCAAAACAAAAATACCTACCTTCATAGTCAAACAGGTATTGTTCGGTGAAGAATTTGTAGCCTTTGTCTAATTTAGATTTTTTTTGTCAGAGAGAACTGGTTTGCAAATCGTGATATATCTTCAAATCTTATTTTAGGCAAATGTTTTAGAGACTGTGTAAACTCCATGCTCCGGTGATCTGTCTGATCAACATATGCTGTCAGATTTATACATCTCTCTCTCTCTCTCTCTCTCTCTCTCTCTCTCTCTCTCTCTCTCTCTCTCTATATATATATATATATATATATATATATATATATATATATATATATATATATATATATATATGAAATAGACAACTTTATCATTACTTACTATGTACACCGGAACTAAGGATACACAGCTTCGAGTCAAAACGGAAGTTGTGTGACGTCATGTGAAAAGGGTCTATAAAACCAGCTGAACAAACGTGCTGGAGCTCCGCTTGGGTTGCTAGGTAACGGCAGCCGAATGCATGTCAAATGTGACTTAACAATTGGGAGGTTTTTGAAAAGGCTCATTTTCCAGACACCATAAAAATGGCTTGCTGGTTGTTTTTAGTAGCAGTAGAGACCCATATGGAAGCACAAAAACGAGCAAAATGTGAATTTTGAATAGAAAGTCCCCTTTAACGGTCATTACTTAAAACAAGCTCCTTTATCTTACTGAAATATTACTTCTGAGTTAGTTTTGTCTTATTTCAAGAGTACTAGGATATTTGCACAAGAAACTAGATGAAAATACTCGATAAGAGTTTGTGTTTCCGCAGTGCTGCAGCTCGACGTCTCTGTTGGAGAACAGCTTTAAGATGATGGAGTGACTCAATAATTATGCCCAAAAAGTCTAGATCAGAGGGAGGTGTAGGCATGGAAAAGAGGCGTTTGAGCTAAACAAAAAAGGTCGGGAGAAGGGGGACGGCGAGAGGGGAGAGGAGATGTCTGGAGTCGGGCTGAGTTCACACCAGGAAGGAAGGCAGCAATATTTCAGAGTTAGTAACCCAAAGGCGTCACCACAGGGAGGTTCTCCCCTTCAGAACAGGAACCCTGTTTATTCTTCACTTCGATTGAGCCAATAATGAACCCGCGAAGGGAACGGTGTGACCCCAGGGCCGATGACAGGGGGGCCGCAGTGCCAGTCAGCACATTCCCCGCCTGCTGTTTTTTTCCCAGCACAGAGGGGAGGCGCTGTGGAGATGATCTCTTTAAAGCCACCCACTTTCTGCATCTTTCATCCGAGAGAGACGGCTGAACTGCCTCGAGATGGCGATAAGACGAGCGAAGCTCCCCAGAAGCGAGGCTTAGCAAGGACTGAGGCGGGGGGCAGCGGCGTGTGTGGGACAGGAGAGCAGAGATTTGGGGACCTTTCAGAGGTCAGCTAGGTAAACGTTTTCAAGGATTAACAGAAAGATAACTGAAGGCGTACACAGAACCTGCAGAAGGATTCTTGCATCCTTTTTTTTAACATTCTCACACCTGATAGTCTGGTAGATTCTGTTCGATTTGGGACTAAAATTGCAACATTTGTTACATTTTTAGCTGCTTTGGTCAAAAAAAAAACAAACTAAGTAAGAAATCTGTTCCCCTCCTCTTCTGCAGAGGCGCTGCACCAAGAATCACTGAAAGAAACATGAAAACCACAGAAGAAGACACTGAGCACAACTTCCTTCTTCACTTAATGTAAACAAAAATGAAGTCAGATTTGAGCAGTTTTAGTATTTCTGCTATGTCCTGTGAGCATTAGCAGCTCACAGGACGAAGGAGGGGGGAAAAAAACAACATTGCAGATTTTTTTATTGATTAAAAAAAAACCACAAGTCACTTTTCCTGCTAATGCTAAAGTGTTTGTTTTGGTTGTATTTACCCAGAATGCCCTGCTCTGTAGTCCTTTCCTGCATTTGGAGTGGTCACCAGTCCATTTGTCTAGAAAGTCCGGTTTGTTTGCGGAAGTGTGAATGTGTAATCAAACTCTGGTCTGCCTACAAACCTCTGTCTTGGTTTAGTAGAAGTGAATTCTGGTGCCTTTTGAATGAATGTGTGAACACCAAGCACTCTGGAGTCCAATCCAAAAGCAGGAAGTGGACTACAGCGCATGGCATTCTGGGTAAATACAACATAAAAATATGCAAGGGTACTGCTAGCGGGAGAAATGACTCATTGTCTTTTGCCAAAAATAAAATCATACAACCGCTAAAATTTGAGGTTACTTTATTTTTGTTTTCATTTTTTAAAGAAGAAAGTTGCGTTCATTGTCTTCTTCGGAGCTTTTCATGTTGTTTCCTTCAGTGGTTCTTGGTGCAGCGCCCCCACAGGCGAGGAGGCGAACAGTGCAGGGTGAAAGTGAACCAAGGCAGCTGAAAATGTAACAAATGTTGCAATTTTGATCTCCAATCGAACCGAGTGTACCGGACTATCAGGTCTGAAAACAGACTTAGTCCTAAATCCTAGGAGTGAAGATGAACGTTTAGTTTATTCAAAATCTGTCCCTACTTCTTTGTCATCAATCATTTCTTCCGTTTTTATCTCAGGAGAGTCTCACCGATGAGCGCTTCAAAGCAGTTGGCCATGGCATGTCGAAGGTCCGACTCCCGGCACAGGTCGGGTCCGTGGGCGTAGAGCATGAAGCGATCCAACTCCAGCTTCTGGAAAAGAGACGCATTCATAACAGCAAGCTGCCCACTGACACCTCAGCATTAGCAGCTCACAGGACGAAGGAGGGGGGAAAAAAACAACATTGCAGATTTTTATGAAGGAAAAGAGCATTAGAGGGTAAAAAAAACTCGAGGGAAATGAAAAGTTGATTGCTCTGGTTGGAAAAGGTTCGACTTCATGGCACTGACAGATGTGCTCATGTGCTGTCCAGCTGTGGCATGAAGCAGGAATAAAATCGCTCACTTACAGACATTGAAAAATGACAGATGAAATGTGAAACAGTTCATTTACTCTGAAAGCGTCTCATAGCGGTCAGTTACTTTTACACAACGCCAGTAGACCTCCTACTGACGCCATGTTGTAAGAGAATAAGATTATGTTCATGGTCTAACTTGGTTACAATAAAGACAGAGCCTTTCTACACATGCAGAAATGGAGAAAATGGATTAAATTGTAGTTAATTTTAGATACATGAATTTTAGACGTTTTAATGAATTACAATAAGAAATTAGCTTAATGGAAACATGACAATTTTGAAAAAATTTGTTTTTCAATAAGTTTTGTGATAGGTTTTTCAGTCATGCTGAAACTGAAGTAAAAACTCTTTTTTTGCTTAACACCAGTTTGAAAAAGCAGCATTGCATAAAAATTAAAAGTTGTGGTTTTCTCACATTATTAAAATGAGACATATTTATAAAAAATAACAAAACAGAAAACTCATAGGTTGCTAAATAGAAAAATAAAAGATGAAAAGAATAAAATATTAAATTTTATCTAAGTATTGTGACAATTGAGAACAAATGTCTGAATGTAATTGAACGCAACTTATCAAACAGTACAGCACGTTTTTTTCCGTTATGTTACATTTTTTCTGTTTCCACTCCATTTTTGTCATCTCATCCATCATCGGCACCATTTGGTTGAGAAGTTGATGCTCCTACATGAAACTGAAGGACCTGGAACTAAAATATTGCATCTTACATCCCAAACAGGACTCTGTTTGGACCGTTTCTCTTTCCTGTTCTGGTATGCCCCCGCCATCTTTGTTTCTGTATCAACTTGCTCAATGACTAGTGGCGCCCTCTGCTGGATGGCGGCCAAACTACAACATTTAAAGAAGGTCAAATGGAACGGCTGGAACAAATTTTAATGTAATAAACCATTAATTGACAATCGTAAGTTAATTAATTGTTTCCATTAGTAATGGAAATGCAGCTTGTGAAGCCACCGCTGATGCAGTGAAACTGGAATCCAGAAGAAAAGCAGCAAAGCGGCTACGGATCTGCACAGATTGTATGTAATCTAAATGAGTTTGTGTTGCTGAGCGACGGAGGTCAGTCAAACTTTCTGCAAGTCATCTCCCAGCCAAGAGAAAAGTAGCCCAACTTGACTTTCCTGGCGGCGCTGCAGAGACAAAAAGCAGCCAGGGTGCTTTTTAATTACGGCTGATAACTGTTGGTGGTACCAGCCCCCCCTCCCCAAACTCCTCGTGATTGCACACACACAAATTAAATCACAATTCACAAATACTCCAACTCACAGGGAACCCGCTCTGACTTTTAAGCCCTGCGAGTGAAGTGGCGGATTGTGGCGGTGCTCGCTGAAGATACTTTCTGGGAGATAATTGCGAGTGTTCTTGAGCAGACGGCTTCAGAGGAGCCCTGGTAAACAACTTGGCAGCGCTCGACGCTGTATCACACTCACTTTAGCGCGAGCGGCAAATTGAAACAAGCCAAACTGCTACAACGGCGCTAATGCAGATTCGGGCGGCTGCATCTTTGTATTCAGCGGGGAGCGACATGAAAGATTGAAGTTTTTAATTGGTTTCTCCACATCACGGGACGATTATTGTTGTGTTTCTTTACAAACCGTGCCAGTGAGTGTAGCTGGGCTGCCAGCGAGAGAGAAGGAGGAGGAGGGGTGGAAGAAGAGTGATAACAGGAGCTGAAGAGTGATTCAGGAAGACCTCCGGGGGTCTGCAGGGACCCTGGTTGCACAAGTCTCCAAAACAACAACCTTTTAACTCCAATTACAAACCTGAGGGGGTAAAAAATAAATAAATGCGCGAGTACGGAGGGCAGGAAGACAAAATTACTCCTTAGCCTTGTGCGCACTCGGAAAGCAGCTGAGTCATAACACCACGATGGGAGACAGTTACAGTTTCCACCTGCAGAGAGACGCTCACCTTGGCCAGCATGGCTAAGTGCTGGTTCTGAACGATGGCCGTCCTGTAGGTGGCCAGACCGCCCTCCTCCAGACTGGGGAACAGGTAGTAGAGGTGGACACTGCGGATGAAGAGGAATTCATTTTTAATGGTCATCTCTGTTCTTTTCCAGGATCCCAAATCGAAAACCTTTGCCTTCACAGGAAGTGATTTACACCAGCCATCAAAAGCCTAAATTGTTTCGGTAACTCATTTTAAAGGAAACCTATTATCAAAAAATTGAAATTTTTTACAGTTTTTTACGTCCATTTGGGTCTCAACTGCTTCTAAAAACAGGCCTACTGAGATTTTTCTGGCAATAAGTTAATGTGTTTTTTAGTGTCTGGAAAATTAGCTAGAAACTAGATCAAAAACATTTAAAATGTTGTGTTTTTGTAGCATATTCACATTTAATGATGGAAAACTGTCTGTTTTTATTCAAACTAACTGCAAACGCAGTAAATACATAAATGAAATCTTTTTGAAATATTCCAAAATGCACAAAAAAGAAGTAAACCTCGGCTGCATTCTCCGGGAAAACCAAATGAAAGTCTACAACACAGATTAGCAGCCTCTCCCTTCCAGGCCCGGTTTGGGTCCAAGAGACGGCCGAGGACGCTTGAGCGGTTCCACAGCTGGGTTCTACAGCGAGCAGGTTCCATTTTCATTATGCTCCAGCCTCTCCGTAATCACTGCGTGTCATTTGATTTCATTTGAATTAAAACAGGCCATTTCTTTCAGTCATTTCCAATCAGCGCCAAGAGAGGTAAGCAGGTGGCGTCCCGTTTTTTTTGGTTTTTGTTTTCGTTGTTTGCAAACCCCAAATGAGCTCCATTTGTTAGGAGATGGGAGAAAACCTGGAATAAACACTTGGAGTAATTGAAAATAATTACTTTGGAGACACAAAGTTATTAGTAAAAATCTCTTAATATTGTTTTTTATTTAAAAGTACTAGTTCCACTGGTATTTTATTTCCATTTATAAGACATTATTGCCATTTTTAAGTTAAATAACCTGTTAGTGGGACTTTTACTTTATTAATATTACTTGCTGAAAAGTTACTTGTCAGTTAGTTTTGTCTTTTTTCAAGTGAACTAACATATTTGAGCTAAAAAGTAAATAAACATACTTGGTAAGACTGTGTTTTTGCAGTGTATGGAATAAATTGGGAAATTTTTAGATTAATCTTGTTAAAGAGTAAAATATCTCAACTTTAGGGCTCAAAAAAGGCAATATGTCTTTTTATCTGAAAAATCAGCCAATGGAAATAGTACTAAAAAGTATTAAGGAATTATTGACCCAGAACAAGTTTATATCTTGGTAAAAAGTTGCTTGTAAGTAAGGCTGTCTTACTTCCAGTGCACCAACATAGAAACTAAAACAAAAATACTTGGTAAGATTTTGTATTTTTGTATTGTATGGAGTAAATTGGGACATTTAAAAAAAAGAAAAAGATCTGGTGGTGTTGTATCAACCTTCCAGAATCTCTCAGGCCTTCTGGTTCTGCTCTGCATCCAGAACCTGAACCAATGGAGATGCAGAATTCAGCTTCTATGCACCACAAATCTGGAACAAACCTCCAGAAAACTTCAAAAGAGCCGAAACACTGAGTTCCTTTAGATCTAGACTAAAAATCCACCTGGTTAGAGCAACACTGACCAACATATTTGATTTGTATGACTTTGGGTGAAGGAACTTATCAAAATATGTTTGTTCAATTGTTTTGTATGGTGTTTTCTTTATAATTTCATAAATTTTCTGTTTATTATGAAAAGCACTTTGAACTGCCGTGCTGAAACTTTCTATACAAATGAACTTGATTGATTTTTTATATTAATCTGGTTAAAAAGTTAAATATCCAAATTTTAGTGCTCAAATTTTGACAAAAACAAAATTTGGGTATTTTTTTATCTGTAAAATCTGCTAGTCAAACTAGGACTTTTTAAATCTTGACTTAAAACAAGCTCTTAAATATTGCTGAAAAATTACTTGTAACATAGTTTTGTCTTATTTCAAGTGTACTAAGATATTTACACTTTAAACAAAAGTACTAGGTAAGATTTTGTGTTTTTGAAGTGCATAAAAAAGAAAACAGGCAAGTTGTGGTTTTGCAAAAATGTTCATTTAGCTGTCCCTCTTGGATGTTGACGATTTTAGCTTCTATATCTTGCTGAAAAGTTACTTGTTAGTTTTGTATTACGTCAAGATATTTGCATTAGAAATGAAGCAAAAATAGTTGGTAATATTTTGTGTTTGTGCAGTGTATTGAATAAATCTGGACTTTTTTAGAAAATTCTTGTGAAAAATAGGTTTGTGTGTCTTTTTTACATGAAAATGATGAACAAAGTTTGCTTCTGAGGACATTCATCTTTCATAATTATGACTAATTCAAAATCTTACCTGAACACGAACGAATTTTATGTGGAGATAAAAAAGCTTTTTTCAGAGGATTGCACTTGGATTTATTTTTTTTACATCATCTGCCGATCTTGTAGGTCCTCTCTGGTCGGCACAGACTCCCTCGCTACATTTGGGGCTGTTCGCATGTGCAAAATGTTCTTTTGGCTGGACAGCAGAGGAGCGCGGACCCTCCAAGGGCAACGCGCACGAGGCAGCTGGCTGGATCTGCTGTAGCCATTTAACTGGACAAGGGGCTGATAAATAATTCAGAGGGCCAGGGCGCAGGCCAAGCATGTCTCGTCAGACACTAACAATCAAAGACGGGTAGGAGAGGAGGAAGAGGCTGAAACATGCCCGCAGATATCCTGAGAAATGGAGACTAACTGACCTGCTTGTAGCTGCATAAAGAGCGGCAGTCTGTGTGCCACAATGAGCTCCTATTAGACTTTAATCCTAGGCGCTCACTGATGTGGAAGTGTTGGTGACGCGGGTTACAAATTAGATTTTTGTGATAGAAGCTGTTTTTGTTGGATAAAAACATTTTTTCTTTTCGTTCCAGGAGCAGAGGGAAAAAGAAACGCTTTTACCTGCTTTTGAAGCAGTTAATTCATCTGGTGTTGCTGCAGGTTGGAAATACAGAATGTAGAAAATTAATACCAAGACTTTGTTTCTCTTCCAGGCAAAAAGACTTTGTTTTAAAGGGGCGGCATCATGTAAAATGTAAGTTTTTTTATGATATTCCTTCATCAAACACAAACCCGGAGTGTTGCTTTGATTCTTTCATGAATGTTTGAGAAATCTTTTAATTTCTCAAACAATGCCTGGGTGAACCTAGCTCTGCCTTAAAGGTAAAGCTCCTCCCCCACTCAGCTCCTTCAAACTAGCCAGCAGCAATTAGCAAACACCTGGTGGATCTGCTGAGCTGATTATAGCAGCTATTTATCAGTGAATCGCTGGTAAAAACGCCATTAAGGGATTAATGGAGGAGCCATGTTGGAATAACTTCCTGAAGGCGGAGCTTCAGAAAAAGCAGGAGTTTTTAAAGAGACAGAGACCCAATTTCAAAACTTTAAATCAGGAAGTATCTTTGAAGCAATATTTGATATATATGGCTTTTTTATAACAACTGATGGTAACAGTAACTTGATTACACTTTAAAATGTGCATAAAATACACATATATTTGTATTTTCTGCTGAAGTGGTCTGGATCAGCGGTTCTCCGGTTTTTTGGCTGTAAATGTTGAACCACCACCATGTTTAAAAGAGGGAAGGAAGTATTTTAAATAATTGTCATCTAACAGATGCAGTCAGGTTCTTGACAGGTTAGACACTAACGCCACCGGAGTTGAGAATCCAATATAGAAGATTATAATTTTTGACCTTAACTGATTAAATCTTTTAATTATGCTTTGATTGAATCCATACAACTCAACAATATAAAAGCATAAAATAGAATATTTGGAAATTCCAAAAAAACGAATTAAGTCATAATATTATGAGAAGAGAAAATTTGTAATATTACAAGAAAAAGATCATAATAATGCAAAAATATTATTAGAACATAGACATAATATAACCTGAATAAAATCTTAATTTTACAAGAATAAAGTCATAATATTACCCGAATAAAGTTGTATTATTATAACTTTATTCTTTTAGTTTTATTTTTTTCTTAATTTCTTAGAGAGGTCCTAAAACTTTGCCAAAGGGGAAAGGGAAAATAATGACAATAGTCAAAATATTACTAGAATAAATTTTAATACGACTTTATTCTTGTATTTTTTCTAATTTATTCTCATATAATTTCAACTTTATTCACATACAATTTTATTCTTGTAATATTATGACTTTATTCTCACATTTATTTGTTTAAAAATATATTTTTAGTGTGGCCCTAATACTTTATTGTAGAGGAAAGTTGTAACAACAGGAGCAAGAAAATAATATTTAATATATATATAAATGTTTAGAAAGAAGTGCCTCCTTGTGTGGGTTTCTGCAGGTTCCACCAACTCCAATTTAAGGAACATCGATGTAAAACAGTCAATTTATAGATAAGGAAATAAATTTGTCCCAGAGGTTCCGTACTGGAAAATGAGAAAGAGAAACTGCAGGAAGTTTGAAGAGCTGATAATTAAGATTACTTCAAAAGATTACAAGAAAGTCTGGCAGCTTTGGAAAAAAAAACCCCAAAAAACTGACTCATAGCTTTAGTGCTGAACTCAATGTTTCAGTGATTAAGTTATGAATTTGCTCTTTTTTGGCCACTGTAAGGATAAAAAGCTGCTGTTGTTTTGCAGCAGTTTCTCATCTCAAAGGAGTCGGTGTTGTTATAGGGAGAGTGTGAGATTAATAACAGCTGTGCAATCCCAAACACAAAATCCTAACAAGTATTTTTGTCTAGTTTCTAATGCAAACACCTCAATACACTCGAAATAAGACAAAACTAACTTACAAGTAACTTTTTAGACAGAAATAGAAACTTGTTTTAATTCAATAAATCCGTAATATTGTACCATTTGTCATCAATATTAAGGAATTATTGGCTTAAATAAGCTCTTACGTCTTACTAAAATACTTTTAAGTTAGTACTGTATTATTTAAAGTGTACAAAGATGTTTGCACTGAAAAATGGAGCAAAAATATTTGGTAAGGTTTTGTGTTTTTGGAGTGTAATTCTTTTTGTCTGTAATTAAGCATTTTAAATGTAGAGATTTGAACAATAAAACAGATTCAAACTTTTTGAATTAAAATGTCTACACTGCAAAAACAAAATCTTACCAAGTATTTTTGGTTTAATTTGTACTCTAAATATCTTAGTTTACTTGAAACAAGACAAAACTAACATAAATAACTTTTTAGGAAGATGTAAGAGCTTGTTTTCAGTCAATAATTTCTTAATAAAAGTGAAATAATCTCGATTTTTAAAATCAAAATTAAGGAATTATTGACTTAAAACAAGCTCCTATTTCTTGCTAAAACTACTTGTAAGTTAGTTTTGTCTTAACTACAGTGTACTAAGACATTTGCACTAGAAATACTTGGTAGAATTTGTTGTTTTAATAGTAGCGACTTGTGTTGTCAGCAACACAACTCAGCTAATTGAAAGTCGTCACTGACAATTTCTGGCTGTTCAAGTAACATCCCAGTTCCAATTACCAGTGAATCAGCGTCTTAATGAGGCGCAAGTATGGAGAAGAGCAGCTCTGTGACAGACAGGAAGGAACGCAGACAATGAGAAAGACGACAGAAACAGAGTGAGGAGGTGAAGAAAGGGGAAGAGAAAAGACGGCGTTGTAGTCGGCTTCGATTAGCGCCGGCGTCCATCAAAGAGTCTCACCTGGTGAGGAACTCGACAACAGCGTCGCCCAGGAACTCCAGCCTCTCGTTGTGATTGATCCTGGAGAAAAGGGCGGAGATTTGATCAGGTTCAGTCAGAAGCAATGAGCTCATTTCATCCCCCCTCAGGTACGCCTCCGTCCCACAGCTAGAGTTAATTTTCTTGTCAGCGGGCCTGCCGGGCGTATTAATCACACAAATGGGCGCTCTGATTGCGCCTGTGGTCAGTGATGGTACCAGCAGATACGAGCCAGCAGGCTGCCTACCTGGAAGGAGACGGGTCATCCTGACCCAGACGGGACATGATGTTAATCAGTGTGTTGATTCCTGGAAAGAAACGACCCGCAGGCAGGAATTATTAATCACAGAAGGAAAGAAAAAAAAACATTTACTTAAAGCACTATAAAACAGAAAACAAAAAAAAAAGATTTTCCCTCTGAATGAATGACATTAAATCTGACTAAACCTTTGACAGTTAGCAGATTACATACATATCCTTAGTGATTTGGTGGAATTAAAAATAACACTGCAAAACACTACATTATAGCTATTTTTGGTTGAGTTTTCAGTATAAATACCTCTAAACATTTCAAACAACATAAAAATAACTTAAAAGTAATTTTTAAGCAAGATATAGGAGCTTGATTTAAACAATTCCTTACTATTGATGAAAAAGCACTACTTTCACTGGCAGAAACTGGAAAAATGTCATATTTAGGCAAAATACTCAGCCTTTTTAAATCAATAATAAAGAATTATTGACTTAAAACAAGCTCCTAGTTCTTGCTAAAAAGTGATTTGTAAGTTATTTTTTCTTATTTATTTATTTATTTATTTATTTATTTATTTATTTATTTATTTCGAACAGACTTTAAAACAATCAAAAAGAAAATAAAATAAAATGTAATGAAACAAACTTAAGAAATAAAATATGAAACAAATTATTATGCCCATGTGACATGCAAGTGTATTAAGATATTTGCAATAGAAACTGGACAAAAATACTTGACAAGATTTTGTGTATTTGCAGTGTAAGTACATAGTACTCACCGTGCACTGCAAAAACACAACATTTTACAAAGTATATTTTGGTCTAGTTTTTAGTATACTTAAAATAAGATCAAACTGACTTAAAAGTAACTTTTCAGCAAGATGTAGAAGCTTATTTTATGTAAATAATTCCTCAATATTGATGAAAAAGCATGAGTTCCACTGGCAAATTATTTCACTGTGTCTTGTTATAAGTAAAATAATCTGCAAATGGATCTAGTACTTCTTAATCAATATTAAGAAATAATTTTCTCAAAACAAGTTTCTATATTTTGCTGTATAGTTACTAAGTCTACTAAGATGTTTGCACCAAAAATTTGCCAAAATCCTTGGTAGGATTTTGTGTTTTTGCAGTGTATAATGGTCAATAGAGCCACATCTTAAACAGTCATATCTAAATTATTTATAATTATAGTAATTTCACTATATATATATATTAACTCCCTTCTCACCCACCGCGGGTGGTTCTTATCCTCTGAGCTCGGGTCCTCTACCAGAGGCCTGGGAGCTTGAGGGTTCTGCGCAGTATCTTGGCTGTGCCAAGGACTGCACATTTCTGGACTGAGATGTCTGATGTTGTTCCTGGGATCTGTTGTAGCCATTGGTCCAGTTTGGGGGTGACTGCCCCGAGGGCCCCGATGACCACAGGCACCACTGTGGTCTTCACCTTCCAGGCCCTCTCCAGTTCCTCCCTGAGGCCCTGGTATTTCTCTAGTTTCTCGTGCTCCTTTTTCCTGATGTTGCAGTCGCTTGGTATTGCTACATCTACCACAACGGCTTTCCTCTGTTGTTTATCCACTACAACAATGTCTGGTTGGTTCGCCATTACCATTTTGTCTGTCTGGATCTGAAAGTCCCACAGGATCTTAGCTCTGGCGTTCTCCGCCACCTTTGGGGGTGTTTCCCACTTTGATCTCGGGGTTTCCAGTCCATATTCTGCACAGATGTTTCTGTACACTATGCCTGCAACTTGGTTATGTCGTTCCATGTACGCTTTCCCTGCCAGTATCTTGCACCCTGCTGTTATGTGCTAGACTGTCTCAGGGGCCTCCTTGCACAACCTGCACCTTGGGTCTTGTCTGGTGTGGTAGATCTGGGCCTCTATTGCTCTGGTGTTTAGGGCCTGTTCCTGGGCGGCCAGGATGAGGGCCTCTGTGCTGTCCTTGAGTCCAGCTTTTTCCAGCCATTGGTAGGATTTACTGATATCAGCCACTTGGGTTATTTGCTGGTGGTACATCCCATGTAGGGGCTTGTCCTGCCATGATGGTATCTCTGGCACCTCAACCTCCGTTCCCTGTTGTCTGAGATATTCACTGAGCACATTGTCTGTTGAGGCTTTGTCCCTGATGTATTTATGGATCTTAGTTGTTTCGTCCTGGACTGTGGTTCTCACACTCACTAGTCCTCTGCCTCCTTCCTTGCGGCTCGTGTACAGTCTCAGGGTGCTGGATTTGGGATGGAACCCTCCATGCATTGTTAGTAGTTTTCTAGTCTTAATATCTGTGGCTTTTATCTCCTCCTTTGGCCAGCTAATTATTCCAGCAGGGTATCTGATTACTGGCAGGGCATAGCTGTTTATTGCACGGATTTTGTTCTTGCCATTGAGCTGGCTTCTCAGGACTTGCCTTATTCGTTGGAGGTATTTAGCTGTGGCTCCTCTCCTTGTGACCTCATCGAGGTTGCCATTTGCTTGTGGTATACCTAGGTACTTGTAACTGTCCTCTATGTCTGCTATTGTTCCTTCTGGGAGTGAGACCCCTTCTGTGCGGATGACCTTCCCCCTCTTTGTGATCAGCCGACCACACTTCTCTAGTCCGAATGACATCCCAATGTCCGTGCTGTATGTGTATATATATATATATATATATATATATATATATATATATATATATATATATATATATATATATATATATATATATATAATCATCTGAACTTTAAAAGAAGGTTTTCTCTCATAATACAGATAATTTTATTGCCTATCAATGATCTAAAACACATAAGAATTATCTAGTTAATTATTTATTGTCAGACAAAAGAGAAAATGTTATCTTTTCATATTTTGTAGATTTGGTTTCAACCATAAATTAGGTAAAGCCCACCTTTTTTCCTCATGTACATGTGGTGGACCTTCCTGTCGCCGTATTTCGGTTGGCGGATGCCACAGTTGGACAGCGAGTTGCGGGCGTGATCGGGATTCATGCCAAAGTTGAGGTGGTGACTGGGATGAGTCATGGCCAGCTGAAAGAGAGCGTGAGCAGAAATATTTAGTCTACTTGTCCAAATTAACAAGTTTTCTTTCCAGTATCCAGGAGAAGTTTATCACTTCAGGCAGATCTGAAACCTCAACATTGATCCAGACATTTCAAACATAGAAATTGGTGTGAAACAGAATCAGAAGCTCTCATTTCAGACCAGTTTTTAACATCTCTGTATTTATTTTGTTTTCAATTAAATTCCAAATTACAATTTTTTTTATTGTTATTTATGCGACAGATCAAAAAAAAATATTTATTTCTGGTCATCTTACAGTGAAAATTCAAACTCAGTTTCAGTTAATTTTATCACTACTTATTAAAAAATGAAAAATATGTCTGCATACTGTAAAGCAGGGGTCACCAACACGGGGCCCGTGGGCCCCCGGTGGCCCAAGGGACCTTGTCAGTCGCCCGCAGAGCAAGTTCTATAAATAGCCATTGTCATTAGGCAGCATTGCCATAGAAATTATTTAATTTAATGTTTTTACACTGAAGTAATAACATTTGTTTAGTTACATGTGACTTTATCCACAACAATGTAGAAGCACAATTTATGCTGTTATGGGAAGATGTCTTACTTGGCCTCACTAAAAGCTCAACTTGCTGCATTTTACAATGAAGTTAAGTTTTATATCCAGAATATCAAAGACAAAAAATAGCTATTAAAACAATTGAAATCTCTATTGTTTTAAATGAACCCTTAGTTTTTTCTTTTTCTTGAATATATTTATCTGTATTTGCTTTTTCTTGAGGCAGAACAAATGAGGCATAACTCTGTCGTTATACAGTGTGTCTGCGAATAAAGTTTAAAAAAAAACATTCCCCCCCTCTCCCCCCCCCCTTACCCAACAGACTTCTTGTGGCTTTGATGTCAAACAGTGATGTCACTCATCCTGTCTGTGACATCACAGGCGACTGTCTTTGTATTCTCAGATTCCACAGAGAAATTCATTTGCAGTTTAAGGTTCGAAAGAAAAGTTACAATGGAAGGAAAGAATTTATTGTCGACCAAAAGTTTGGAGAAGAGATTTAGGAAGCTGCAAGAAGAACAGGCGCAGCTTCAAAAGACAGTTGAAAAACTCAGGAGAAAACTAGAACAGCTAAATTCTAACAATGCAGACAACTACCAAGCTGAGCAGAATGTTCTTAATAACATCAATGAATTCTACAAGGACAAGATTAGATCATTGAACTCAGACCTGGACAAAGAAAGAGAGAAAATCTACAAGCTCAGATGGAAACATGACGCAATTGTAAAGCGAAATGCACAACTGAAACAGACAGAGATTGAATTAAACAAGGATTTTGATAATTTATTAAATGAAAAATCTAAACAACTAAAGTGGCGTCAAACAGAAAACAGAGAGCTTAAGAGAGAAATTGAGGCATTAAAACTAAAGACGGAAAATATACAATCCAGGGTGGCAGAAGAATCCAAGGAGGTCCCCCATATAGAAAACAAAATCCCCGAAGAGACGCCAACATTCCTGCAACGAGTTGGACGTACCTTCGTCCACATGTACCAATCAGGAACGTTAAGATACTGGGTGCCACCCTGGATTTTTTAATTTCTGAAGAGGAACTTTGTAATAACTTTAAGATTTTGCAGTTTGATTTTCTTTTGAGGTATTGAAGTTTTCACTTGCTGTAAGTTATGTTTTCCATTTTCAGTGAGCAGCACCACTGCTTCTTTCTTCTAAGGTTGTTTCACCAGTTTTCTCCTTACAGTGTTCTTGGCATTAACCATTCAGCAGTCATCCTCTAAGGTAACGGCATCTCAACGTGCTTTGCACTCGTGATGCGAGTACAGAAACGAATTTGGTTGTTGGAGTAAACCTGCTACTGTTATGCCTCTAACAAAGGTCATTCCAGGGTTAAGCTATTGAGAAATGAGGCATCAGCAGCACTTCATTATGGAGTCCAACTTTCACATCCTGCAATGTCAGCTTAACTTCTAAAAAGACGCAATGTTGCCTTTAATTTTAAGAATTTTTACACATGGACTACGCTACACAGTCCATGTGTAGCGTAGCCGACATGGAGAGCGAGAAAAAGAGATCCCAATCTGATCTAAAATAACAACGACTATAAGGAATTGGTAGTTTATTTCCCCAGTGTTTTACCTACCATTGGTAAAACAGAAGCCCGAGAAAATCCTGACGGATAAAGTCACAGGTGTCGGACTCACTGACTACTTGACAGACGGGTCAAAGATCGAGAAACTGAAGGCATGTTCACAGTCATCAGTATTCCTCAAATTTAAATTGTGACCCCAAATCTTGTCTTTTGCAGAAAATAAAGTTGTGGGGAGTCATAATGACGTGGAAGCTGAAAGTAGATAACTTGTCTGCTTTTGTGGCAGGAAAGAGGAACACTGAAAACGCATGTTTGCATTTTTTTTCCTGTATCGTGTTTAGACATTAAGAAAAGAAGACGCTCTATGTGAAAGGAGTAGTACACTAATAAAGCAAACTGGTTGGATTTAGAGTTTATTTTTGATTTGGTGGCCTGGTTGGTGGCTTTGGATTTGATTTTAGAGTGTAGATGTTACAGTATTGTAGAGGAGTAAGGGAGTATTTCAGTTTTTGATGTTGGTTGACCCAATCTTTGTTCAAGATTGTATTTTGACTAGAAAGATGAGATTTTAGGATCAGTGTGAGAATCTGCTAGGTTTTTGTTCAATTGTGGTTTTTGGTTTTGTGAATAAATGGAATTGGTTTTTAGTGCAATGTGAGTAGGTTTTGGTAGGAAGGGATTGGTTTTTGGTGGAATGAGATCGTTTTTCTGTTTTGGAGGGATGAAATTTGTTTTGGTGGGAAGTTTTTGGTTTTTCTGTGTGGCGTTGGGATGGGGTTGGTGTTTGGTTGACTGTTGTTTATGGTTTTGTAGGTTTATGGGATTGGCTTTTGCCTGGTTGGGTGGACAAGATTGGTTTCTGATCTATTACTTTTTGGTTGCATAGATCAGACCAACCAATAAAATAGTTTTTTGAGAAGATGGGTTTGTTTTTTCGTGGGTTGGGTAAAACCAACCCACAACCTTATAACATAACACTTTGGATTTATGTTGTAAGGCTGGGTGGGAATTTTCATCTAATAAGGGTAAGTAAGGGTACATGATCAAGATGGGAATTTTCTTTGAGGAAAAATGGTTGGGTAGATGGAAATAAAAAAACCCTCCAGTCTTGTACTGACTTATATTTCATTTGCTTGTTTCTTTTCTTCCTTCAACAAAATGCATCTCTACCCCGCTCCATCTGTAAGCATCTTTAATTCTTTATCACAGATGGCCAAATGCTGGAGAAAGCTCAAGGCTGTTTGCCAATTCTATAAACTGCAAAATGCATTACAGTTACAGCTCCAAGACAGCAAATCTGAGGTCATCTTTCAATTTGTCCTTCCAATGAGACTAATAGTTATGAATCACAAGACAAGGACAGCTTTCAAACTGGTTCGCATAAACGGTGCGTTCTTTCTCAATCTCTAAAGCATCAACATTCAAAACCTCCACAACTATTAAATAATAAAGTAAGCAGTATAACAAATACTTTAGCAGTATACTAATGCTTCATGTATACAAGATGTAGTCAAATATAGTTAGTATATTAAGCAGGAAAATATTAACTAAAGTGATTTCTTTAGAAATTTTCTCAAGATATCAAAAGATAATGGATGGATAGGGGAGCCCCATGGCTCAAGGCTGGGAAATCTTCTGTTTTACTAAATACTAGATATTAAAATAAAAAATATAAAGGTTTAAAAAGTCATTTGGGGTTATGAAACTGATAAGTTCAAAACATGATCATCTAGTCTGACCACTTTTTGTTGCCAATTGCACAGAATTTCCCAACAATTTATAATTTATCATTTAATTTCTCTGTGGAATCAAAGTATTTTTTAATTGAATAGAATTTGATGCATCAATTCTCATCTTAAGTCAGACATATAAATAATTTGTTGCAATATAAAAACTCCATACCTTTTCTCTGAGTCTATTTTGAGTCTATTTACAAAGTGTAAATAAAAAAGCTTATTATGCTTTGAAATAACCCGGCTTGAAAAGTTTAAGTTAGTTTGTTGTAAAGTTTATTTTGTTTATTGTGAACTGAAGTTAAATAAATCAACTGCTATATTTCGACAGGCGTTAAGTATTAAACCTGTAAAAAAAACTGGCTGAACAGAGACGACTAACAGATGGATGAACGGATGGATGATCGGATGGATGCATAAATTAATGGATAGAACCAAAAAGTAGTCAAATCCTAAAAAATTATCAGACACCCAAACACTCTAGAAGTGTTTTTCAGGCAATAATGTCAAGAATCAATGACATAGATGAATAAAAGTCAATTTTATGGTAACTTTGCAAATAAAAAAACCATCAAACAAAAATAAAACAATTTTCTAGTCAGTAGGAACACACTGCTGAAATTTTTATTTGTGGTTACACAAAGCTTAAGTTATCAAATGATAACAGATTAGTCTCTTCCCAACTGCAGAAATCTCTTAACTCATCCCTTCACAGAACAATTTGCAAGCCAACACTTCTAAGACGATGTTAGGCCTAACATGTAGTTACTTCACAGTTCTGTATGTCTTTCACTTGTACTTTTCTTTAACTAGATTTAATGCTTACACTAGGACTTTTGTGCCGTACCAAAGAGAGCAAGCAATGATGGGTCAGCAACTGTTCCAAGGAAATGAGGAGCGAGAGCTTCTTCTTTGTAATATTGGAAGCTGTTTGTGTAAAAAGTAATGGCTTACATTTTCATAAGTCAGTAAAAATGCTGGAATTTCAGGTAATATATCCCTGAGGGTAACACACGAGTCAATTTTCAGCTTTGTTTGAGGAGGAAGGTGGGGGAAAAAAACTGCTGTGCCTAGAAAGACTTGCCGTTGCGGAATATCTCAAACACGCCGAGGGGGAAAGAAAAAGGAGAAAGATAGGACTCAGTAGGATATGTTGAGCCTTTATCAATCTTACATTAGCAGAATGTTAATCTCATCCCCCAAAAAAGAGAAAATAGAAGAAATTCAGACTTCTTTCCCCCCCTGGGCTTGCGTTTCAAAATGCTTGTCTCCTTTCAGCCAACTTCAAATCAATTTCAGGCTCCAATGAGATATATATGTAAAACTCTAACAGAGAGCTTTCAATATTTATAGTTACTCAAGAGGCCTTCAGCTTTGTAGCGTTTAAACAGAGAAATGACAAATTTAAAAGCGATTGTGTTTTTTTTTGTGAACCAAGTCTGACGTGACACAAGCAGAAATCTACCAATTTCCAGCCCGGTGTTAAAAGTTTTACACTTAAAGCTGCGTCTTTCAATCTCCACTCTCCCATTGTGAGATGCCAGACGTGTCAATGACTGCCTACTGCACAGTCTCAAGTACAGAGCTGGGTAAACAAACCAGCTGCTGTTTGAGCATTGCAACTAACAACAATGGTAGATTTTTAGCTGATTGATATTGGCAAATATGCCTGTGCACGTAATGCTTATGGAGTGGCGGTGATTTAAGTCTAGTGATCAGCAGCTGCTCAAATGCCTGCAGCAAAAACAGGAAAAAACTCTGTTCTCAGAAACCAGCAGTAGGACAGAAAGTTCAAGGCAAACCTCACTTTATTTAAAGAGTAAAATATTAGTTTATATAACACAGAAGCAAATCAGCCCGATTCTGGTTTGTCATGTTATTATTAGACTTTGGATCTGAAAGACAGAAGTTTGGGGTTTCGACTCACCAACCATCAAACAACCAAACAAACTGGTTGTTTTGGCTGTTTATTGTCGCTGCTCGAACTTCAGTCCGCTTTAGTCCAACTCCAGTTTGTTTGATTAGAAAGTCCGGTTCATTTGTCAAAATCTTGTCCACCAAAAATCTATGTCTGTATGGAAGAAGTGAACTCTGGAAGGTTCAAATTCAAATTGTCACCTTTCTAAAATAATGGCCTAAGTTTTTTTTGGCGCCTAAATTTCAATGTGAAGTTTATTTATTTGGCATTTTTAAAAGTGCACCAAAGTATATGACACATGAAAAATATAAATCAACTTTTGGTTAAAAAAGATTACATTTTATGACGGTGACTAAATGTGAACACCAAACAGACAGGAAACCTCTCCAAAAGCAGGAAGTGGACTATAGTACAGTGCATTCTGGATAAACACAACCAAAATAAATGGAAAGGTCAAAGAGAAATGGCTTGTGTATTTTTACCAAAGACAAAAGAGAAATCTTACAACTGCTAAAATCTGATGCCACTCCATTTTCATTTGCTTTTCTTTAAGAAGGAAGTTGCACTCAGTGTCTTCTGAGGTTTTTGTGTTGTTTCCTTCAGAGGTTCTTGGTGTAGCTCCCCCACAGGCGAGGAGGGGGACAGGTTTTTCAAAGTGTTTGATTCATTGGACATAGTGCAGTGAGAAAAAGAACCACTGCAGCTGAAAATGCAACAAATGTTGCAGTTTTGGTCCCAAATTGAACAAAGTCTACCGGACAATCAGGTGTGAAAACAACATAATTAATTAACTCAACTTGCAATGAATCAATGGAGTTTATTAAGATTCACGCGATAGAAGCTCGTAAACTTGAGCAGATAATAAAAGCCGACAGGGCTGTTGAGGGCAGCTGCACTTCAAACACAGGGACACTTCTACCACATGCCAGCAGACGGATCAGAAAACAAACAAAATGCCGCGGTACACAGAGCACACATGCATGGGGCTCACAAACAAAAGCATGCAGCATCAGAGCTCAGGCCGAGGACTTGTACGCTTAAATAATTGAGGACCTCTGCGATGCCTCTCATTCTGTCAGCATGGGTCAAAAGTGAAGAATGGCAGTAGAGCAACAGGGGTTGGGTGGGATTATGATGGTTCGGTGGATGTGAGGGACTTGGGGATGAATGCATGCCTCTCCAGCTCCAGAAGCCTACAGCCCTCCCCAGCTTTAAATGTTAAATGTTTAACAGGGAGGCTCTCAGAAGAGGAGCTTCAAAGAGGTGTTGCTGCTCTGCAGCCGGGCGGAGGGAATCTTCGAGTGCTCCTACTCTGCCAGGCTGCATATTTCACTACAGGATCGTTGGGTTATTCTCTACTTCATCAGGTGTATTGATTCCCGAAGAGGTAAATGAGCTCACAGACAGCCGGCGTGTTATAGTGATTATATAACAGCTGCTTGATGTACAGGTAAGCTTTTATTCAGCATTAGAGAGAATCTGCAGAGAACATGGATTGATTCTGGACAGACCCATCCAGCCGACGGGATTTTCCCCCGTGATCTTTCATTTCCACAGAATGGAAGAGTGAAAACGTTCTTTCAATGGGGGAACTGCAACGCTGCATTAAATAAAAAACAACACAGAAAAACAAAAAAGTTCATTTTCACCAAAAACTAAAATTTTGAGATTAAAGTCAGAAATTTGCAAAAATGAAAATTTCTGAGTTTGAAATGTGGACATTTGCCAGAAAAACTCCAAAATTTTGAGAACTCAGAAATTTTCTAGAAAAAACAAGAACATTTTTGAGTTTGAAAAGTTTTTTTTTTTCTAGAAAAGACTTTAGAGATAAGTCTCTTGAGATAAGTCTCAGAAATGTTCTAGAAAAAATAAGAAAATTTCTGAGTTTGAAGAGTTACAATTTCTCTATAAAGAAATCCAAAATTTTGAGATGAATCTCAGAAATTGTTGAGAAAAACTTGAACATTTCACAGATTTCCACTGGTAAATTATGTTGGCTTGTTGTTGTGAACCATATATTTTATTGGATTACATTATCTGGACTCTTGTGGATGTAAAAAGAGTTTTGGGTCAAGATAGATGATTTATGTTGTTTTATTATATTGTTAAATTAAGATTGCGTCTGTATTTGGAAATAAAATATGTTTATACTGCGGAGTTTGGGCTGGATGGGTGCTACATGTTCCTGGATTGGACTTTCACTGGTTTTTTTCTCTGGTACCAGTGACATTTACATTCAGCTTGACTTTTTAGGTGACTAATTCAGTTTAGCAGAACAAGCTACATACCTTTTTCTGTTGAATGATCCGAACTTTGACCTAACGTTTTGGTTTGGTTCAGCTCTTTTTTTTCACTGTAGCTGTAAAAACAACCTTAATTTTCCCAACACACCCTGTATTTGTTTGGTACATGTGTGTATCGATACGACAGGGAAGAACTGGATATTTTCAGTATGGAAACATATTCAATAAAAACCTTCAAATGTCAGTTTGTTCTATTGCATTTCGATTACACAATCATGGTTTCCCTTAACGTATGATACAAGAAGCGGTGAGATTTATCCGTTTCTCCGCACAGCAACTTGTCGGGCTTCTGGTGACTGAAAGGCAGAATTTAAGGGAATACTTTTATACCTTTTTAGGGTTTTCAGGAGGAATTCAGCAGCAGTTTGAAAGGTTTCCACCCGCACATTACAGCCCATTGGAGGCAGATTAATTCCAAGCACACAAGCGCTCGTATCAAACCACAATTCATTTGTAATGCAATCAAAGAGTGGTACTAGATTCCCTCGTGTTTAATGAGTAGACTGTCAGTGAAAAACATCCATCTCATTAAAGGCGGTCGGCCCCTCGGAGTGGAGCTAAATGAGAAGTGACGGAGGATGTGAAACCTGACTCGTTTGGGAGCGAGCGCCGCCGCCGCTCCGTCTGAATCTATCTAGACGATAGGTTTGTTTCCACCATTGCATAAAAATCATTTGTGCTTGATAAATATTTGGTTCTTTATTGAGAAACCACTTCTTCACATCTCAATCTCCAGGGAATAAATCCACATTTCTGCTTTTCCCTTTCTTTTCCACTGGGAAAAAGACAACATCTTCTCTCCCCAACTGTCTTCGGCTCCCGGTTCTCTGGCGACCTTGTGACCCCTTCCCTTTATTCATCCCAGGGACTGAGGCCTGCAGCAGCAGTGAAGCCTCTCCGCCACCTTTCATCAGCAGCTCACCCTGGGAGAACATTCCCTCAGAACCCAGCGGACCCCAGAGGACCCGGCTCTGTGTTTACATGGAAGTAAAGAGCGACTGGACCGAGTCAGACCAAAAGGTTTCTCTCCAAGGACAAGACGTGTGCAGATTCCTGCTTCACACTGCAGGGAAAGTTGGCGGCTTATTCTGGTTCATAATGAACCAAACATGCCTCGTCTGAGCCAACAGTGGCATAGCATGAGCTAAAAGCACAAATGCTTTTAGTTAGATAAAACTAACTAAATAAAAACTAAAAACATTTTTGTTTTGGGAATAAGTAAAAACTGTAATTAATGGAGAAAACTACAACTAGAACTATATGGTGTATTTATAAAACTAAAACAAACTGAAGTTATAGACGTAATGTCCTTCGTTTATTAGCCTTTCGAAATAATATGAAATGTATTTTTTACCTCCCAGAAGCAGTTTATGTCAGCTGTCTGCAAATTACGGCACTACATTATCCTATTTTTATTTTCATATTATTTTGATAATTTTTTTAAAATGTAATTTTTTCATGTATTTTTTTATATTTTTATAATATAATGCTATTTTTTATCATATTAATAAGAAAACAATCATATTATACAAATATTAATATTAGTAAAAACATATTACTAATATTAGCAATAATAGTACCAATTAATATTAATAAAACTATTATTATTATATTTATCAATATATATAAATATATTAATAATAATAGTATAATTATTATAAAAAATTTATAATATTATTATTTTTAATAATTTGAAACTAGTATTTTTAGAGTAATAATAATTTGTTTTATATGAATGTTTAATATTTTGTCACATTTTTAAAAATAATATTTTCGCATGGTGTTTATAACAATAATTTGATAATTAGAAATTATGTAAAATATTTTAACAAATTATAATTTTATTTTTATATTTAATAGTATTTTAATATTTTTTGCATGATTTTACAATAAATTTACTTTTAGTATTTTTAATAATATTTTAATAATAATTTAACAGGTAATACCAGTTTTCTAATAATTAAATGAGAGTTTGTTATAGTAACAATAATAATAATAATAATAGTAATCTGAGCAGGCTGGCTCCTGCCATGTGCAGCAGTGTGTGTGTTGATGATGGTTCTCTGTTCGGGTCATTTCAGCCGCACCTTCAGGTGAATTTCTGACAAGCCAACACACACAAACAAAAACAAACACCAGTGAGCCGGTATTAACACCTCTGTGGATATCATTGTGATAGGAAGTGGCAGCTCACGTCGCACTGAGGCCGCGACGCGAGCTGCTGTGTCCAAATGATCGCTTCTTAGTTTCTGTTTGGCTGAATGAGAACCAAGGGAGGCGGGACTCATTTACAAAAGAGGACAACGCTGTTTATTTTCCAGCACTCGTAAGAGACAGGTCGTCGTTATGCCAACGACAAAGAAGCCGATCGCTGATCGATGCGGCCGGAGAAGTAGCGAGCCCGGAGCGAGTCCTATTGCATCCTTCCCCCTCTTTAACTATGTACAGCCTACAACACATTGATTTCTAATGTATCAGCTTATGACAGCTCTTCAATACTGCTGCAGGCAGCCGGGGAGAGGTGAGCCGGGCTGGTGTGTGTGTACACACACCTGACAGGGGAGAGCTGGCATTACGGAGGAGGGCTTGTTGTTGTCCTCCTGACTACTGTCACTGCTAGTCAGGGAGCCGGGAAACAAACTCAGGCCAGTCACAGTGAGTCGGTGTCGGTGTGCGTTCGCCCAGCTGACTCCTGAAACCCCGTTTCCTCCTCGACAATCCCTGCAGAGGCTGCAGTAATGAGGGAATGCTCCTCATAACAAGCTCCAGCACAAGCCTGGTTTCTAGATTTTTCCTGCCAAAAGGCCTTATTCATCATGATAGTGATCAGCAGAGGTGGGTAGAGTACGCTAAAAGTTGTACTCAAGTAAGAGTAGCACTACTTTAAAGGGGATCTTTTATGCACAAATTGCATGTTTTTATGCTTCCACTTGGGTTTCTACTGCTTTAAAAAAAGCCCAAAGGCTTTATATAAAAAAACTAGCAGCTTTTTGGCAGCAAGTTCGAGTTTATTGGTGTCTGAAAAATGAGCTGTTCCAAAAACCTTCAGATGGTAGCGGCACAAATCAGAAGGCACTTTCTTATCACCTAGCAACCCCAGCAGAGTTACGCCCGTTACCTAGCAACCCCGGCAGAGTTATACCCGTTACGTAGCAACACCAGCAGAGTTCCAGCACATTTGGTCAGCTAATTTTACCGTTTATGAGCATTTTTGTACTTCCATTTTAGTCTCAACTGATTCTAAAACCAATCCATGTGTTTAAAAAAAACAACAGCACCCTGACAGTTTTTGGCAATAAGTTATTGGGTTTTGGTGTCTAGAAAATGGGCCGTTTCAAAAACCTCCAGATTGGTAACAGCGCAGTGTGATTCAACAAACAAGCTCAGCTGAGTTCCAGCCCGTTTGGTCAGCTGGTTTTACTGCTGAGTGCTCTGTACAATGGCTGCTGGAAAAAGACAAGAGTATTGTTGTTGACCTGCCATCCAGAAACCACTTATTGCATTCTTGTTGGCTGTGTAGGAGGCTCCACTTCTGCTTTTCAAAGAAGTACGGTTGCATAATTGCGCATCTGTTTGCAGCCATTTTCATGTGTGAATGTAAACGTTGAATTGAGGGACGTGGCCAGCAGCAGCTTACTTGGATTTAAAGTGACAGAGACCCTAAAACAGCTCACTCTGTAAGGAATGAAAAATGTAACAAGCATGTTTTGTTTAGCCCATAATGCTATCCTAATCAGTTCAAGGAAGCATAATAGGTAGAGATGCCTAATATAACAACATTTCTATAGGTCAATATTAGTAATTTTTTCAACATATTGGTATCAGCCCGATAAATAAAACTGGGCTGAAATCAATCAGTGATTTATTTCCACATTGTTTCTGGTTGTTTTTATTTCCAAAGATGTCAAAAAGGTAGAGAAATACATATTGGTCAAAATTTTCATATCGGTACATCCCTAATTGTAGGAGACCCGTAAATAATGCAGCAGTGTCTGACAGAGTTGCATCTCACCTGCAGGAGGCAGCGGTCCTTGAAGACGTAGCCGATTAGCTTGTCCAGGTGCATCAGGCACTGGTGGTATCGGATGTGATGGGTGAGAACCGGGAGCATCATGGCGTGCTGCGGGATGACAGAAATGGGGGAGAAAAACACCCAGGTGAGATCATGTCTCTTATGAAAGGAGAGTGAAGAGAGCGAGGGGAGAAATCAATCAGCTGGCCATTATTTATTAAGAGGGGCTCTGCAACAGAGAGATGAAATAATCAAAAAGCCAATTGCTGGAGTGTGAGAAGGAATGACAAGAGGACGGGAAAGGAAATTCACATTTGGACAGGGCAGCAGTGGAATCGAAGCCCTCGCTGACAGCCTGACACGCTCAGCTTTGAGCAAACACTGACAGGCCTTCCTGACCCTCATATGAAAGCCAAAAGTTTCAACAAAGTGGAGGGAAAAGTAGCCGAGGAAGAGAGGAAGAAGAGCGGCGGGCGAGATCTTATGGAGTCATTACCGGGGAGGCTCATCGAGTGTACACACATTAACCCCGGCGCCACTGCGCAGGAGGCGAGGGAGTGCCGGCTGTTTTAATTAGAGCTGCTAGGGGGGGTGGGAGCGGCGACGCGGCCCCGGGGCCAATACAGGGGCCACCCCGACACGGTCCCCAGGCCTTGTTAAGCAGCCAATTAAACAAAGTCAGGGCCCCGGTTTGTGTGTGCGGCTCCTGACCTGTTCTGATGACTGACTGAGGACAAAGCGCGTGTGTGTGTGTGAGTGTGTGTGTAGTGAGGGCTTGTTAAAACTGACACTCTGGTAATTAACAAGGTGGGAAAAGATCTGATTTACCTTCACCCATCAGACCAGCAACAGTTTTCATGCAGCTTAGACATGAAAAGCATAAATTGGATCCTTTAAAGGGGAAGTATTGTGTTTTCAAGGCACATAGCGCCATTTTAAAACACAATAAATTCAATATTTTATTGTTAATTTAATAATGAATTGTTATTAAATAATTTACTTATAATAAAAAAATTTTGCAAATTTATTTTTTGCAGTTTTATTATTTATAAAACTTATTTCCTGATTTAACACCTTGAAATTGGGACTCTGTCTCTTTAAAAACTCCTGCGCTTTCAAAAGCTTCACCTTCTTGAAGTCATCTATTAACCCTTTAACATTTTCACCAGTTTTGCTAGCTTCTATAATGAGCTCAGCAGGTGATTGCTAATTGCTGCTGCTAGTCTGAAGGAGCCAAGTGGGGGAGGAGGCGGAGCTAGATCCACGTAATTGAGATAAATACAGACTCTGCAATTAACTCAATAAAATTTTTAATTGGGTCCCCCCATTAAATTTAATCTATAACATCATCATTTTGGTTCTTCTAAATTGTTCATATGAATAATACATTGACTTTCAAAGTTTACATACAGCAAATATAAATAATTTCTGTAAATATTACAAACTTAAATCAAGAAAAGCTTAGTCTGATTTGATGTTAAATAGGCAGAATAAATGTTTTCTATATATATTTATACAATTTTAATCCTTTAATTTTTAAATACAATCATAAAGAGTTTATCTAAATATAAATGAACAGGATATTGGTTCTTTTTCATCTCTACATGAGACAAAACAAGGGCATCTAATGCTTTTTTCCTAATTTATATTCTAAATATAAGTAAAACTACAAAAACTGAGGAACATTTATAATTTGAAGTTTCAGAATTAATTAGAAGTTTCTTTGGAGTATAACTGAATTTTTCTCTAATAATTTCACTCATTTTATGTTCATATTCTGTTGCCTTTTCTGAATATTCACTAAGTTTGTTTATTTAACATGAATAAGAAGGCCATTCCCTGCCAAGCAGCCTATTCACTGCTGCAGGAGGGGAAATAAAAGGCCTGGTTTTAAAATGTGTTTTGGACACTTGATGGCCTTCACTCTGATGTGATAAAGGCTGGAAAAATACGTGGAGATGAATAGAAAAAACAAAGATTACTAAAGTAAATCAAAATAAACCCTGTTAGAGCTAAAAAAAAGAAAAAGAAATAAAAAACCTTGGAGTAGTTGAGAGCTGCTCCTGTAAAGACCTGACGGCTTTCAAAATGAAGAAATTAGGGGTCACTTTTAGCGGCCATCGCTCGTCCGTGTCACGCAGTGCTCGGAGTGCAGCGCCGCGGCTCCAACTGAAATTATTCATGAAGCAATTAGTCGCGGCGGTACAGCTTGAAGCAAATATAATTGGACAGCAATTATGGATCGGATTCTTCCCTGGCAGACCTCGCGGGGAGCGGGGTCTGACTCGTGAGGCTACAACTTTCTGTCATTCCTCGCCGAACGTGAGCGGGAGGATCGGCTACGGGCCGACGGCGGCGCGGACAGTGACGTAACCGGGACGGAGACGGAGAGCGGAGCCGCCGCCAGTTATCGCCTGAGGCCAGAGTTAGCAGAGTGGACGATAAATTAAAGAAAGTTTTCAAACTTTTCCAGCACACTTTGGAGACAAAACAACACAAATGAAGTAAAGAAAATCTATAGTTTTCAATTCACTACTATATGATAACATTGATTACTGTTATAACAGTGATATGTCTACATTTACAGCAGGAAAAAGGTATAGATATACACCTGACTGGTCCGAAAACAAACACTAATTCAACACAAAATGTGCAATTTTAATAACTTTTAAAGCACAAAATATAAGGCGATCAACAGCTGCATTTCCTTTAAACATAAACTTGACAAGTTGAAGTTGCTAAATAAATTCCCTCAAACTTTGAGAAAAAAAACTCATGTTTTTGATAAGCTTTTGTGTTAGAATGAGGTGGTTTTTCTAATCTAAATGGATGCATTTATAAAACTGCAATGGAATACATTTGTTCGCATCATATGAGTCACATGACAAACAACAGGATGTTACTACTGGTGAAACACCAAGGAAGATGACAGGAAGTGAAAGTGATTGGAGGATGACCGTTTGTTTTTCATCCATCAGAGCTCTCGCAGTGTCATTGCAGTTCATAAAAAGTTGTTTCATTCCAACGGGTTGAATCCAGAACTCTTCTGTAAAATGGCCGACTACAATTTCCCCAAAATGCCGTGTACAGAGCCACTCCCAGGTAGGCGGGGCTTGTCGCGCTAACGCCTGACGTTTCCCTCTGATGGCTGAATTATGAAGATAACTCCTGTAACTGTTTACATTTTTAATGACTTGTCACATGTACAAGCTTATCACGTGATTAAATTTAATTTCTTATTTATGGAAACAGCCGCTGCAAAAATTGTGATTTTTTTGATGCAGCTAATCAGTAATTGAGCCATTAAGAATGAGAAAACTTTCATTTCCACGAAACAATCCAAATAACTTGTGTAAGGGTAAATTACATTTCAGCTCATATTAAACACTTAAACACAATATACACAAAAAATTACAAAACAAAAATTCTTAGCTTTCAGGAATTTAGCCAATAAAAATAATTTTGGTAAAACTAACTGACCTAAAACAAGAAAAGTTTAGTTAGATTTAAATTCGGAAATTGAGAAAAAAATTTCATTTGAAGCGTTTTCTTAGAAATGTGAGCAAAACTTCTAATGTCGGAAAAAAAAAGTTTGCAATTGCGGGGTTTTGTTTGTTTATGTGAGAAGCACAATTTTACCATTAATGGAAACAAATCTAGTTTTTTTATAAAATGTGTAAAAATATCTGGTTTAAATTGTAAACATTTTCCAAATTTAGGCTTCTAATCAAACTTTAGATTGCACTTTATTACAAAACTGAGCAGATAAAACAAAAAAACACTTCCAAGGACTTTATACAGAAATCACCCAGTTGAAATTCAAGGATTTTCAAGGAAGCAGGATTTTTAAGCAGTTTGAACTCCACAAAACATGCAGCTGTGGAGTTCAGTCCTCATTAGATTTGCTAAATTACAGACGTACGTACGTAAAAGAACTAAATATTCCCCTGAAATAAAGATAAAGACTCAGATAAAAATAAACCCCCGCCCAGATTCGTTTCTGTCGCGCGCAGCGGCGCAGCTGCATGTAAATAAACTGTCAGGTTGGAGTCGTTGCTTGATGAACGGTGTAAGTGCTGCAGCTCTGCGGGGGTCCACTTTGCTCATACAGACTCTGACACTCGAACGGAGACGAGGCGCGGCGATAGAGGAGAGATCACAGGCAAAGTTTCTGACAGCGTATGCCTGAGTGGAGCCACAGACACAAGGATGTTCTGGAAGAAACGTCGCATCGCAGAGCTTTTCCTTTTTTCTGTTTCGCTTTGAAATTCAGCTTTCATTCCCATCAGTTACCTTTTTATTAGCAGAGACAGATCGGCAACTCTGTACGTCAGCAGGCGAAATTAAGAAAAGAATCAAAGCTGCATTCATGCAAAACGGACAAAAATTACACAAAACAAAAGTTAGAAGTCTCTGATTTTTGGATGTGAAGCAAATAATGTCAAAATATTTTATCTACTAACTTTATTGGGTCCAGAGGTAGGAAAAGTATCCAAAAATTGTACTTAAGAGTTGTGATACTTTTGCATATGTTTACTCAAATAAAAGTAGAAAGTAGCTGTCCAAGAAATTACTCAAGTATTTCTTGAGTAAAAGATCAAATTATCAATCATTTAATATCTACAAATTACATAATCAAACAAACCAAAATGTAAAGTTAAGTGGAAATTTTGGGATAGGGAATAATTCATATAGGTAACAAAAATCTAAAAATAAAAAATCAGACAAAAGATAATTTTTCCAAATCAGTTTCTTTCAATAAAAAAGTAACAGAAACTGCAGGTGTGTTTCTGTGTCTGGGGAATTTTTGGTTCTTTTCATTCAGTGGGGAGAAAATCCAGAAATGTAATCAAGTAAGAGTAGAAATACTTCATAATACAACGAGTCAAGTAAAAGTAAAAAGTTCAGCGTAATAAAAACACAAATAAAATTACTTTAAGAAAAAGTTACTCAAGTAAATGTAAATGAATAAATGTAATTAGTTACTCCC
>NW_019369780.1:0-58700 GCF_002775205.1 Xiphophorus maculatus | reverse complement strand
AAATTGCTAGTTGCCGCCGTTCAGCAATTTTTTTTGCGATTTTTGCGACAACCTTAAAATTCAAAATTTTTAAATTTTCTAGTCGCCACCCGTTTGGTGAGTTTTTGAATATGATAAAGCCCCCAAAAAGGCACACGAAGAGGTGGGAAGAATCGTAATAATAATAATAAACAGTACAGATACAATAGGCCTTCGCAGCGCTTTGCTGCTCGGGCCTAATTAAAGCTGCAAGCAGCCTCGGGCGGCCCTCGCAGCAAGCGCCGCTCCGGCCTATTGGCCACCGCGGGGGTTCCGGCCACCGCAGAAGCTCTCGCGCGTTTTCCAGAGCCGCAGCCAACTCCCCACCGCAGAAGCTCCGCCGCAGTTTCCAGCACCGCCGCCCGCTAGCCGCCGCAGTAGCTGTCGCGCATTTTCCCCGCCCGTCCACCGGGCGACACGCGTGAATGCGTTCGGCGGCGCTCCCCGACGACTGTCAAAAAATCTGGCGCAGATCGGTCGATGCGTCGAGGAGACACGGCCGATGTATTACCTTAGGGGGCGCAGTGGAGCCAAATTACATCTCAAACCCGTCGGGCTCTTTAGAGGTGAACAAAGGTCATACATATCCAGTTTGGCGCCAATCGGATGATCCATGCGTGAATTAGAGCCAAACGTATGCATATGGCGAGGGACTGATATTCGCCATTTGGCCACGCCCACACGGTTCAGCCAGCAGCGAGCATTGACAGAGTTTATCATCCGAATCATCTTGATTAGGTCAAGAGAGCCATAAACGGAGCTTTCCAAGTAAAAAACGGCACTTCCTGTTCTGAGGGGGCGGGGCTTAGATGACGTCATAATATGATGACATAGGGTCGTCAAGGATCCCCCAGGGTCACTCGTGCAAAGTTTGGTGCAGAAGCTATCGACCGTTCACAGTAAAATACAAGACTTCCTGTTGTCAGAGGGCGTGGCCTACGTGATGTCATCATTTGACCATTGGATATTATTCTACACCCGAGGATGATCAATATCTCAAACTTTGGTGTCTCTGTGATTTTTTGTGTTAGAATTACAAATTATTTAATTTTTTCCCTTCCTCACAAAACTGAACTCTGTCATTCCGTAGGGCAATGCTGCCCTCTGGTGTCGAATTACTGAAATAATGAAACTATTTCAGTAATTTCAGTAATTCGACACCAGAGGGCAGCATTGCACTACGGAATGATAAAGGATCCCCTTTGTAATTACATATTACACAATCGATCACAGGGGAACTTTGAGCCCTGCTAACCCCGCTTCAACATGCTCCAAAACTCACCATATTGATAACTTTAAATCAGACATGCCTTATGATCAGACTGACCGAGTTTGAAGCCGATCAATCGAAATCCCTAGGAGGAGTTCGATCAAATACGAAGGCTCTAAATGTCAAAATCGAGGTCAAATGAACTTCAATCTAAAATGGCCGACTTCCTGTTGGGTTTAGAGCATGGCTCTAAGAGACTTTTTTGTACGTCCTGACAAGATACACATGTGTACCAAGTTTCGTAATTCTAGGATAAAGCATGGCTTGGGGCTGATTTTTTAAATATTCCAGGGGGAGATGTAGAGAAATTAGGCCACGCCCACCAAATTTCGCTATGGATTCCTGTTCGGGGATGGATAAGGATCCATCCTAGTGAGTTTGGAGCAGCTCACCCCGAAACTGTGGAATTCAGAGCCAAACGAAATTCGATGGCGTTCGCAACGCCGCCACGCCCACCTGCTTCATCGCAGCCGGTCGGGGTTGGAATCCACAACACACCAACATGTCTTCTGTCTCTGGACACAGTTTCATGTTGATTAGGTCAAAGGGCTAAGATAACGACCGTTCACAGTAAAACATGACACTTCCTGTTCTCAGGGGGCGTGACCTACGTAAAAAAATAATTTCACCACAGGGTATTTTAGGTAACCCCATAACGATCAATCCCAGAAAGTTTGGTCCCTCTATGTGTTTTTGTATAGGAAATATAAGAGTTTCGTGTTTCATGGCGAGTAGGTGAACTTTGACCCCTGGTAACCCCCCTTCAGCAAGCTCATACAGTCACCAATTTGATAACTTTAAATCAGACATGCCTTATGATCAGACTGACCGAGTTTGAAGCCGATCAATCGAAAACCCTAGGAGGAGTTCGATCAAATGCGAAGGCTGTAAACGTCAAACTCGAGGTCCAGAATGGACCTTCAATACAAAATGGCCGACTTCCTGTTGGGTTTAGAGCATGGCTCTAAGAGACTTTTTTGTACGTCCCGACAAGATACACATGTGTACCAAGTTTCGTAATTCTAGGTTTAAGCATGGCTTGGGGCTGTTCATTTAAAATACTCTAGGGGTCGCTATAGAAAAATTAGGCCACGCCCACCAAATATCGCTATGGATTCCTGTTCGGGGATGGATAAGGATCCATCCTAGTGAGTTTGGAGCAGCTCACCCCGAAACTGTGGAATTCAGAGCCAAACGAAATTCGATGGCGTTCGCAACGCCGCCACGCCCACCTGCTTCATCGCAGCCGGTCGGGGTTGGAATCCACAACACACCAACATGTCTTCTGTCTCTGGACACAGTTTCATGTTGATTAGGTCAAAGGGCTAAGATAGCGACCGTTCACAGTAAAACATTACACTTCCTGCTCTCAGGGGGCGTGGCCTACATAAAAAAAAAATTTCACTGCAGGGTATTTTAGGACACCCGATGACGATCAATCACTGAAAGTTTGGTCCCTCTATGTGTTTTTGTATAGGAAATATAAGAGGTTTTTGTTTCATGGCGTGTAGGTGAACTTTGACCCCTGGTAACCCCCCTTCAACATGCTCCAAAACTCACCAATTTGATAACTTTAAATCAGACATGCCTTATGATCAGACTGACCGAGTTTGAAGCCGATCAATCGAAATCCCTAGGAGGAGTTCGATCAAATGCGAAGGCTGTAAACGTCAAACTCGAGGTAAAAAATGGACCTTCAATACAAAATGGCCGACTTCCTGTGATACTTGCACTATGACATTACTTGTAAATTCTGAGCGTCTTAGTGAGCTCTACAACTGTACCGAATTTCAAGTCTCTACGATGAAGTAAGTGAATAGCAATGGGTCTGTTGAAAATTGCTAGTTGCCGCCGTTGAGCAATTTTTTTTGCGATTTTTGCGGCGACCTTAAAATTCAAAATTTTTAAACCGCCTAGTCGCTTCCGCCAAGTTTGGTGAGTTTTTGAATATGATAAAGCCCCCAAAAAGGCGCACGAAGAGGGGGGCAGAATAATAAGAATAAGCTGAATTAAAGCTGCAAGCAGCCTCGGGCGGCCCTCGCAGCAAGCGCCGCTCCGGCCTATTGGCCACCGCGGGGGCTCCGGCCACCGCAGAAGCTCTCGCACGATTTCCAGAGCCGCAGCCAACTCCCCACCGCGGAAGCTCTGCCGCAGTTTCCAGCACCGCCGCCCGCTAGCCGCCGCAGAAGCTGTCGCGCGTTTTCCACGCCCGTCCACCGGGCGACACGCGTGAATGCGTTTGGCGGCGCTCCCCGACGACTGTCGAAAAATCTGGTGCAGATCGGTCGATGCGTCGAGGAGATACGGCCGATGTATTAACTTAGGGGGCGCAGTGGAGCCAAATTACATCTCAATCCCGTTGTGCTCTTTAGAGGTGAACAAAGGTCATACATATCCAGTTTGGAGCCAATCGGATGATCCATGCTTGAATTAGAGCCAAACGTATGAATATGGCGAGGGACTGATATTCGCCATTTGGCCACGCCCACACGGTTCAGCCAGCAGCGAGCAATGACAGAGCTCATCATCCGAATCATCTTGATTAGGTCAAGAGAGCCATAAACGGAGCTTTCCAAGGAAAAAAACGGCACTTCCGGTTCCGAGGGGGCGGGGCTTAGATGACGTCACAATGTGATGACGTAGGATCGACGGGCAAGCCTCCAGGATCACTCAGGCCAAGTTTGATGCAGCTCGGTCAAAATATGTGGAATGTAGAGGCACACGTATACGAACGGCGTTGCCGCCATTGAAAACTCTTGGCACTTTAAAGCAAGCGAGACCAACTTCCTATCTGTCATCCAACACAGAATCACCTTGATTAGGTCAAGAGAGCCATAAACAGAGCTTTCCAAGGAAAAAAACGGCACTTCCGGTTCCGAGGGGGCGGGGCTTAGATGACGTCATAATGTGATGACGTAGGATTGACGGGCAAGCCTCCAGGATCACTCAGGCCAAGTTTGATGCAGCTCGGTCAAAATATGTGGAATGTAGAGGCAAACGTATACGAACGGCGTTGCCGCCATTGAAAACTCTTGGCACTTTAAAGCAAGCGAGACCAACTTCCTATCTGTCATCCAACACAGAATCACCTTGATTAGGTCAAGAGAGCCATAGATGAAAGTTTCCAAGGAAAAAAATAGCACTTCCTGTTCTGAGGGGGCGGGGCTTAGATGACGTCATAATCTGATGACATAGAATTTTCAGGTATCACACCAGCATCACTCAAGCCAAGTTTGGTGCAGCTCGGTCGAAACATGTGGAATCTAGAAGCAAACGTATGGCATCGGCGTTACAGGTCACTTCGCCACGCCGCCACGCCCAGCTGCTATCTCAAAGCCGGTCAGGGTTGGAATCCTCAACACACCAACATGTCTTCTGTGTCTGGACACAGTTTCATGTTGATTAGGTCAAAGGGCTAAGAGAGCGACCGCTCACAGTAAAACATGACACTTCCTGTTCTCAGGGGGCGTGGCTTAAGTGATGTCATCATTTCACCACAGGGTATTTTAGGACATCCGATGCCGATCAATCACTGAAAGTTTGGTCCCTCTATGTGTTTTTTTATAGGAAATATAAGAGTTTCGTGTTTCATGGCGAGTAGGTGAACTTTGACCCCTGCTAACCCCCCTTCAACATACTCCAAAACTCACCAATTTGATAACTTTAAATCAAACATGCCTTATGATCAGACTGACCGAGTTTGAAGTCGATCAATCGAAATTCCTAGGAGGAGTTCGATCAAATACGAAGGCTGTAAACGTCAAAATCGAGGAAAAAAATGGACGTTCAAGACAAAATGGCCGACTTCCTGTGATAGTTGGCTAATAACATTAAATGTAAGTTCTGAGTCTTTTGGTGAGCTCTACAAGTGTACCAAATTTCATGTCTCTACGATGAAATACGTTCATACCATTGTGTCAACAGAAAATTGCTAGTTGCCGCCGTTGAGCAATTTTTTTTGCGATTTTTGCGACAACCTTAAAATTCAAAATTTTTAAATTTTCTAGTCGCGACCGCCAAGTTTGGTGAGTTTTTGAATATGATAAAGCCCCCAAAAAGGCGCCTCTTTGGGGGGGCAGAATCGTAATAATAATAATAATAATAAGAAACAGTACAGAAACAATAGGCCTTCGCAGCGCTTTGCTGCTCGGGCCTAATAAGAGCCAAACGTATGCATATGGCGAGGGACTGATATTCGCCGTTTGGCCACGCCCACACGGTTCAGCCAGCAGCGAGCATTGACAGAGCTCATCATTCGAATTACCTTGATTAGGTCAAGAGAGCCATAAACGGAGCTTTCCAAGGAAAAAAAAGACACTTCCTGTTCTGAGGGGGCGGGGCTTAGATGACGTCATACTATGATGACACAGGGTCGTCAGGGATCCCACCAGGGTCACTCGTGCAAAGTTTGGTGCAGAAGCTATCGACCGTTCACAGTAGAATTACAAATTTTTAATTTTTTCCTACATAACAAAATTGAACTCTTTCATTCCGTAGGGCAATGCTGCCCTCTGGTGTCGAATTACTGAAATAATGAAACTATTTCAGTAATGTCAGTAATTCGACACCAGAGGGCAGCATTGCCCTACACATGACAAAGCCCTTTGTATTACACAGTCGATCACAGGGGAACTTTGAGCCCTGCTAACCCCCCTTCAACATGCTCCAAAACTCACCAATTTGATAACTTTAAATCAGACATGCCTTATGATCAGACTGACCGAGTTTGAAGCCGATCAATCGAAATCCCTAGCAGGAATTCGATCAAATACGAAGGCTCTAAATGTCAAAATCGAGGTCAAATGAACTTCAATCTAAAATGGCCGACTTCCTGTTGGGTTTAGAGCATGGCTCCAAGAGACTTTTTTGTACGTCCTGACAAGATACACATGTGTACCAAGTTTCGTAATTCTAGGATAAAGCATGGCTTGGGGCTGATTTTTTAAAATATTCCAGGGGGAGATGTAGAGAAATTAGGCCACGCCCACCAAATTTCGCTATGGATTCCTGTTCGGGGATGGATAAGGTTCCATCCTAGTGAGTTTGGAGCAGCTCACCCCGAAACTGTGGAATTCAGAGCCAAACGAAATTCGATGGCGTTCGCAACACCGCCACGCCCACCTGCTTCATCGCAGCCGGTCGGGGTTGGAATCCACAACACACCAACATGTCTTCTGTCTCTGGACACAGTTTCATGTTGATTAGGTCAAAGGGCTAAGATAACGACCGTTCACAGTAAAACATGACACTTCCTGTTCTCAGGGGGCGTGGCCTACGTAAAAAAATAATTTCACCACAGGGTATTTTAGGTAACCCCATAACGATCAATCCCAGAACGTTTGGTCCCTCTATGTCTTTTTATATAGGAAATATAAGAGTTTCGTGTTTCATGGCGAGTAGGTGAACTTTGACCCCTGCTAACCCCCCTTCAACATGCTCCAAAACTCACCAATTTGATAACTTTAAATCAGACATGCCTTATGATCAGACTGACCGAGTTTGAAGCCGATCAATCGAAATCCCTAGGAGGAGTTCGATCAAATACGAAGGCTGTAAACGTCAAAATCGAGGTAAAAAATGGACGTTCAAGACAAAATGGCCGACTTCCTGTGATAGTTGGCTAATAACATTAAATGTAAGTTCTGAGTCTTTTGGGGAGCTCTACAAGTGTACCAAGTTTCATGTCTCTACGATGAAATACGTTCATACCATTGTGTCAACAGAAAATTGCTAGTTGCCGCCGTTGAGCAATTTTTTTTGCGATTTTTGCGACAACCTTAAAATTCAAAATTTTAAAATTTTCTAGTCGCGACCGCCAAGTTTGGTGAGTTTTTGAATATGATAAAGCCCCCAAAAAGGCAATTCATTTGGGTGGAAGAATAATAAGAATAATAATAATAATAATAATAAACAGCACAGATACAATAGGCCTTCGCAGCGCTTTGCTGCTCGGGCCTAATTAAAGCTGCAAGCAGCCTCGGGCGGCCCTCGCAGCAAGCGCCGCTCCGGCCTATTGGCCACCGCGGGGGTTCCGGCCACCGCAGAAGCTCTCGCGCGTTTTCCAGAGCCGCAGCCCGCTCCCCACCGCGGAAGCTCCGCCGCAGTTTCCAGCACCGCCGCCCGCCAGCCGCCGCAGAAGCTGTCGCGCATTTTCCCCGCCCGTCCACCGGGCGACACGCGTGAATGCGTTCGGCGGCGCTGCCCGACGACTGTCGAAAAATCTGGCGCAGATCGGTCGATGCGTCGAGGAGACACAACCCATGTATTAACTTAGGGGGCGCAGTGGAGCCAAATTACATCTCAAACCCGTCGGGCTCTTTAGAGGTGAACAAAGGTCATACATATCCAGTTTGGCGCCAATCGGATGATCTATGCCTAAATAAGAGCCAAACGTATGCATATGGCGAGGGACTGATATTCGCCGTTTGGCCACGCCCACACGGTTCAGCCAGCAGCGAGCATTGACAGAGTTTATCATCCGAATCATCTTGATTAGGTCAAGAGAGCCATAAACGGAGCTTTCCAAGTAAAAAAACGGCACTTCCTGTTCTGAGGGGGCGGGGCTTAGATGACGTCATAATATGATGACATAGGGTCGTCAAGGATCCCACCAGGGTCACTCTTGCAAAGTTTGGTGCAGAAGCTATCGACCGTTCACAGTAAAATACAAGACTTCCTGTTGTCAGAGGGCGTGGCCTACGTGATGTCATCATTTGACCATTGGATATTATTCTACACCCCAGGATGATCAGTATCTCAAACTTTGGTGTCTCTGTGAGTTTTTGTTATAGAATTACAAATTATTTAATTTTTTCCTATTTAATTCAACATTGAACTGTCATTCCGTAGGGCAATGCTGCCCTCTGGTGTCGAATTACTGAAATTACTGAAATAGTTTCATTATTTCAGTAATTCGACACCAGAGGGCAGCATTGCCCTACACATGACAAAGCCCTTTGTATTACACAGTCGATCACAGGGGAACTTTGAGCCTTGCTAACCCCCTTCCACCTGTTCAAATGTCACCATATTGATAACTTTGAATTGGACATGCCTTATGATCAGACTGACCGAGTTTGAAGCCGATCAATCGAAATCCCTAGGAGGAGTTCGATCAAATACGAAGGCTGTAAACGTCAAAATCGAGGTCAAATGAACTTCAATCTAAAATGGCCGACTTCCTGTTGGGTTTAGAGCATGGCTCTAAGAGACTTTTTTGTACGTCCTGACAAGATACACATGTGTACCAAGTTTCGTAATTCTAAGTCAAAGCATGTCTTGGGGCTGATTTTTTAAAATATTCTATGGGGCAATGTAGAAATATTAGGCCACGCCCAACCAAATTTTGTTATGAATTCCTGTCGGGGGCTGGATAAGGATCCATCCTAGTGAGTTTGGAGCAGCTCTCCCCGAAACTGTGGAATTCAGAGCCAAACGAAATTCGACGGCGTTCGCAATGCCGCCACGCCCACCTGCTACATCTCAGCCGGTCGGGGTTGGAATCCACAACACACCAACATGTCTTCTGTCTCTGGACACAGTTTCATGTTGATTAGGTCAAAGGGCTAAGATAGCGACCGTTCACAGTAAAACATGACACTTCCTGTTCTCAGGGGGCGTGGCCTACTTAAAAAAATAATTTCACCACAGGGTATTTTAGGACACCTGATGACAATCAATGACTGAACGTTTGGTCCCTCTATGTGTTTTTATATAGGAAATATAAGAGTTTCGTGTTTCATGGCGAGTAGCTGAACTTTGACCCCTGGTAACCCCCCTTCAGCAAGCTCATACAGTCACCAATTTGATAACTTTAAATCAGACATGCCTTATGATCAGACTGACCGAGTTTGAAGCCGATCAATCGAAATCCCTAGGAGGAGTTCGATCAAATGCAAAGGCTGTAAACGTCAAACTCGAGGTCCAAAATGGACCTTCAATCCAAAATGGCCGACTTCCTGTTGGGTTTAGAGCATGGCTCCAAGAGACTTTTTTGTACGTCCTGACAAGATACACATGTGTACCAAGTTTCGTAATTCTAGGATAAAGCATGGCTTGGGGCTGATTTTTTAAAATATTCTAGGGGGAGATGTAGAGAAATTAGGCCACGCCCACCAAATTTCGCTATGGATTCCTGTTGGCGGGTGTATAAGGATCCATCCTAGTGAGTTTGGAGCAGCTCACCCCGAAACTGTGGAATTCAGAGCCAAACGAAATTCGATGGCGTTCGCAACGCTGCCACGCCCACCTGCTTCATCGCAGCCGGTCGGGGTTGGAATCCACAACACACCAACATGTCTTCTGCCTCTGGACACAGTTTCATGTTGATTAGGTCAAAGGGCTAAGATAGCGACCGTTCACAGTAAAACATGACACTTCCTGTTCTCAGGGGGCGTGGCCTACTTAAAAAAATAATTTCACCACAGGGTATTTTAGGACACCTGATGACAATCAATGACTGAACGTTTGGTCCCTCTATGTGTTTTTATATAGGAAATATAAGAGTTTCGTGTTTCATGGCGAGTAGCTGAACTTTGACCCCTGGTAACCCCCCTTCAGCAAGCTCATACAGTCACCAATTTGATAACTTTAAATCAGACATGCCTTATGATCAGACTGACCGAGTTTGAAGCCGATCAATCGAAATCCCTAGGAGGAGTTCGATCAAATACGAAGGCTGTAAACGTCAAAATCGAGGTAAAAAATGGACGTTCAATACAAAATGGCCGACTTTCTGTGATAGTTGCACTATGACATTACTTGTAAATTCTGAGCGTCTTAGTGAGCTCTACAACTGTACCGAATTTCAAGTCTCTACGATGAAGTAAGTGAATAGCAATGGGTCTGTTGAAAATTGCTAGTTGCTGCCGTTGAGCAATTTTTTTTGCGATTTTTGCGGCGACCTTAAAATTCAAAATTTTTAAACCGCCTAGTCGCTTCCGCCAAGTTTGGTGAGTTTTTGAATATGATAAAGCCCCCAAAAAGGCGCACGAAGAGGGGGGCAGAATAATAATAAAACAGTACAGATACAATAGGCCTTCGCAGCGCTTTGCTGCTCGGGCCTAATAATAAACAGTACAGATACAATAGGCCTTCGCAGCGCTTTGCTGCTCGGGCCTAATAATAAGAAACAGTACAGATACAATAGGCCTTCGCAGCGCTTTGCTGCTCGGGCCTAATAATAATAATAAACAGCACAGATACAATAGGCCTTCGCAGCGCTTTGCTGCTCGGGCCTAATAAACAGTACAGATACAATAGGCCTTCGCAGCGCTTTGCTGCTCGGGCCTAATAATAAACAGTACAGATACAATAGGCCTTCGCAGCGCTTTGCTGCTCGGGCCTAATAATAAACAGTACAGATACAATAGGCCTTCGCAGCGCTTTGCTGCTCGGGCCTAATAATAAACAGTACAGATACAATAGGCCTTCGCAGCGCTTTGCTGCTCGGGCCTAATAATAAACAGTATGAAAACAATAGGCCTTCGCAGCGCTTTGCTGCTCGGGCCTAATAAACAGTACAGATACAATAGGCCTTCGCAGCGCTTTGCTGCTCGGGCCTAATAATAAGAAACAGTACAGATACAATAGGCCTTCGCAGCGCTCTGCTGCTCGGGCCTAATAATAAGAAACAGTACAGATACAATAGGCCTTCGCAGCGCTTTGCTGCTCGGGCCTAATAATAATGAACAGCACAGATACAATAGGCCTTCGCAGCGCTTTGCTGCTCGGGCCTAATAAGAAACAGTACAGATACAATAGGCCTTCGCAGCGCTCTGCTGCTCGGGCCTAATAATAAGAAACAGTACAGATACAATAGGCCTTCGCAGCGCTTTGCTGCTCGGGCCTAATAATAATGAACAGCACAGATACAATAGGCCTTCGCAGCGCTTTGCTGCTCGGGCCTAATAAGAAACAGTACAGATACAATAGGCCTTCGCAGCGCTTTGCTGCTCGGGCCTAATAAACAGTACAGATACAATAGGCCTTCGCAGCGCTTTGCTGCTCTGGCCTAATAAACAGTACAGATACAATAGGCCTTCGCAGCGCTTTGCTGCTCGGGCCTAATAAACAGTACAGATACAATAGGCCTTCGCAGCGCTTTGCTGCTCGGGCCTAATTTAAGCTGCAAGCAGCCTCGGGCGGCCCTCGCAGCAAGCGCCGCTCCGGCCTATTGGCCACCGCGGGGATTCCAGCCACCGCAGAAGCTCTGGCACGATTTCCGGAGCCGCAGCCAACTCCCCACCGCAGGAGCTCTGACGCAGTTTCCAGCACCGCCGCCCGCTAGCCGCCACAGAAGCTGTCGCGCATTTTCCCCGCCCGTCCACCGGGCGACACGCGTGAATGCGTTCGGCGGCGCTCCCCGACGACTGTCAAAAAATCTGGTGCAGATCGGTCGATGTGTCGAGGAGATACAGCCGATGTATTAACTTAGGGGGCGCAGTGGAGTCAAATTACATCTCAAACCCGTTGGGCTCTTTAGAGCAGAACAAAGGTCATACATATCCAGTTTGGTGCCAATCGGATGATCCATGTGTGAATTAGAGCCAAACGTATGTATATGACGAGGGACTGATATTCGCCATTTGGCCACGCCCACACGGTTCAGCCAGCAGCGAGCATTGACAGAGTTTATCATCCGAATCATCTTGATTAGGTCAAGAGAGCCATAAACAGAGCTTTCCAAGGAAAAAAACGGCACTTCCTGTTCCGAGGGGGCGGGGCTTAGATGACGTCATAATATGATGACGTAGGATCGACGGGCCTCCCACCAGGATCACTCAGGCCAAGTTTGATGCAGCTCGGTCAAAATATGTGGAATGTAGAGGCAAACGTATACGAACGGCGTTGCCGCCATTGAAAACTCTTGGCACTTTAAAGCAAGCGAGACCAACTTCCTATCTGTCATCCAACACAGAATCACCTTGATTAGGTCAAGAGAGCCATAGATGAAAGTTTCCAAGAAAAAAATAGCACTTCCTGTTGTGAGGGGGCGGGGCTTAGATGACGTGATAATATGATGACGTAGGATCGTCCGGCATCCCACCAGGAACACTCAGGCAAATTTTGGTGCAGCTCTGTCAAAAAATGTGGAATCCAGAGGCAAACGTATACGAACGGCGTTGCCGCCATTGAAAACTCTTGGCACTTTAAAGCAAGCGAGACCAACTTCCTATCTGTCATCCAACACAGAATCACCTTGATTAGGTCAAGAGAGCCATAAACAGAGCTTTCCAAGGAAAAAAACGGCACTTCCGGTTCCGAGGGGGCGGGGCTTAGATGACGTCATAATGTGATGACGGAGGATTGACGGGCAAGCCTCCAGGATCACTCAGGCCAAGTTTGATGCAGCTCGGTCAAAATATGTGGAATGTAGAGGCAAACGTATACGAACGGCGTTGCCGCCATTGAAAACTCTTGGCACTTTACATTTTTGAATGTTCCTTTTGTTGTAGCTCAGTTGATTTACATTATTTAGTTTTCATAGAAATGGTGCCGTTTCCACACAAAGTTACATTGTGGCTGTAATTTGTTGGAGAGAGTAGAACTAATAAAGTAGTTGTAAATATATTTTAACAGTGTTGTTTAACAATAGGATAACCTTGTTTTAAAAATTTAAATGCAAGCAAAGCTAATAACTTGCAATATTTTATATGTGTAAATACAATGTTTCCTATACTTTTTGAACAATGATTGGAATCAATACAAATTTTCTTTACAAACCTGACATACAGCCAAGTTGATCATGTTTTAACACAGGGGTGTCAAAGTCAAATGGACGGAGGGCCAAATAAAAAATTTAGCTACAAGCCGAGGGCCGGACTGATCGAATGTTCATTGAAATTTTTTTAAATGACGCATATAGTCTAGTGAACCTAATTGAACCTACTTAAAACCTAACAAATATATTCCAATATGATCAGATAAATAAAGCAATATTTTCTTATGGCTCTGTCAGTAATCTTTAATTTTCAACAGACACAACTGAAATATTTTTAAAATATAATTGGATTGAAATACAATAAAATAAAGTGCAAAAATCTATTAATCAAAAACAACACTTTCATCAAGGAGAAGTAACATGCAGTAACTTGCAGTTATGCTGACGACTGCTGTGCTAATAAATCCCTTCTACACGTGTCGCCGGCGACACATCTAAATTTGCAGTACCGTAATTCCGCCACACGTAGCGCTAAGTGGAAAAATTCCAACGGTTTCTGAAAGGGGAGACGTTGCACTTTCCAGCAAGTATCGGGTTAATACTGTAACTTCGCAGCTGCAGCTGCAGAGAGTGTAATTAATCCGGGGGGCACTCCTTTAATAGATGGTATATTTCGGCAATAACTTGGTGGATATTGAAAGTTCCGGTTGTTATGGATACATGGGTAAGTACATCATCTCACAGAACATTTAAAGAACTACTTACAGTTCAAATAAGGAAGGTATTTTTTTTTTCAGACGGGGTGCCGGCTTACTGCAGTCTGCGGGCCGGTTCTAATAATAAATCAAGATCATTCCAGGGGCCGTAAAAAACCTTCTCGCGGGCCGGATGTGGCCCGCGGGCCTTGACTCTGACTTATGTGTTTTAACAGAATCAACTGTTGGGGTTTTTTGTAATAAAGTAGCACATACAGAAACATATTGTTCAGTTACAAAGTCATAATACAAACATAAGACTAAAGGTATCCTGAGCCGGACTTTATGAAGAGAGATAAGCCCGGCGCTGTTAGGCTGGGATGGAGACACATGATCAGGTGATTCGCTGAGCAGGTGAGATGAAGACAGTTATAGTTAGAATTTACACATTGGTTTAATTTATGTAACCAGCGACTTTATTCAAAAAGGTTTTCATATAGAAAAAAGATCATTTTCTCTGGCAGTTACCAGCGCAGTGTCTACTGCCGGGGTCCGAGCGCCAAAGATTATTTCTTGTCAAATAAACTTTCTAAAACTTTCTTTCTGTGAGTCTTTCCAGGTTGAAGCTACATTTAAAGTTTTAAATTAATCCCTTTGGGTTTTGCAACAATTGGATATTTAAGGTCTTCATTTTATGAATTGATTGCAATTGGTAGAATTGATATGGAATTTATAAATGGAATAGTGGGACACTAATCAGTTTACTGGTTGAACTGGAGTCCTCATAACAAAAGTTTCCAATGAGACATTATGGTAAACAATGATAATAGCTGAGCCAGGTCACCTGCAACCAAAAATATTCTAGTTTTCTGAATGGCACTTGTTAGAATTTCAGAAGTCCTTTGGTTTGTTTGTAAATTATATTCACAATGTGAATAATAAGAAAAATATTTGGCAAATAAACAACAAAAGTGCTCTGTGAATGGACGTACTAAGTTGGCCAAAATTGTTGACTAAATGTTTTACAGACCAAACCTCTTTTCCATCTAGTTCTTATTTAATAAGCCAGAGGCTATTATATTTTAGATTTTAACTTATTTATTTTAAGAGTACCATTCACAACATCAAAATATATTATTTGAAATTCAGCACCAGCAAGTATTTGTTTAGACTTAGACTTAGACTGACTTTATTGTCGTTTTGCATGCACAGGGTGTATACAGAATGAAATTTCGTTGCATAAGGCTCAGGACAGTGTTTTGAGGTTCCAATGTTGTGAGGTTACTCCAGAATAAAATAAAATACAGTATAAAATATGAATATAAATCTAAATATAAAATATAAAGTGCAGGAATGACAGTAAAATAGAAGTTATTTAACTATGTACATGTGCAAGGTATAAAGTGGAGACCAGATTTTGAGTGCAGTCCAGTTAAGAGTTCAGCAGTCTGATGGCAAGTGGGAAAAAGCTGTTTCGGAACCAGGTGGATCTGCACCGGATGCTGCAGAACCTCTTTCCAGAGGGCAGCAGGGAGAACAGTCCATGGTGGGGGTGTGAGGGGTCACTGATGATGTTTCGGCCTCGGGACACGCAGCACTGGGATGAAATGTCCTGAATGGAGGGAAGGGGGGCCCCGATGATCCTCTCTGCTGTCCGCACCACTCTCCTCACGTTCTTCCAGTTGGAGGCGCTGCAGCTTCCACACCACACAGAGAGGCAGCTGGTCAGAATGCTCTCTATGGTGCTTCTGTAGAACGTCTTGATATCTGTTTTCTTAATCTGCGATGGACTGGCAATCTGTCCAGGGTCAGCAGCCCTCATGACCCAACTATAGGGATAATTCATGATAATTAATGGATGGATAAATGTGCTCTTAATATAATGTACATTTGTCTCCAAAATATTGATTTGCTTTATGTTTTATGACTTCTGTTTGCGATAGATTGGGTGTAAGGATAGATAAATACATCTCCATAATGATTCCTTATTGTTGCTTATTTTAGATTGTTTGTTACTAATATAATTTTAAATAAAGATTTAAAAATAAAAAAGGAACATATCACGTTTTGTAGCCATTTCTTTACTATTTAATTTGTATTTTTAATGTTGAAAGTGGACTTGGGTTTTTTGAAAGGCGTTGTATGCAATAGTCCCATTTCCATATAAGGTATGAGACTGACAGTGGTCCGTCCCCGCCCCTTTCTGTTTGCTGCAGCGAGGTGTACTTGACCTGCTCCGCTCCCTCCTCCCCGACAGTTGGCGACCTGACAGCGGGCAGTGCCGTATGATTCTCCCGGGCAGGTTCACTCCTCCTTCGTCTTCTGCGCGATGAGGCTCCGTTTGGCCGGGGCCGTGCTGCTGGCGGCGGCCGCCTACTACGTGTACCTGCCGCTACCGAGCGGCGTGAGCGAGCCGTGGAAGCTGATGCTGCTGGACGCGCTGTTCCGGAGCTTCATGCGGGCGGTGAGTGGCGGAGAGATGCGCTGAATGCGGTGGAACACCACCGGACAGGTAGCGATCCGCCGCAGCCGGGATTAAGTTTTACAGGTTAAAGCCGCGCAGGTCAAGTAAACACCTGCTTGTGGGTTTAAATAATAAATCACTAACGCGATTTTTACTAAGTTGAGCTGTCTAAATCAAGTTTTGGAGAGATTAAAATAGAATCGCATCGGAAAATACAAAATAAGAGCAACAAAAAAACCTCAGCTAAAATAGTACATAAATTGGGGGGTTGTTTCATATTTGTGCACAAATTTTTCTTATTAAAGCTTATGGGGATTTCTGTTTTTTCTGGCCCGTTTATGTTTCAATACTACTTTGGTTGGTGTTTTTTCCGGTGTGGAAAAGTGACTCATGTATTTTAACACTAAGGTTACCAAACTTAAACACCTGTACGTTTCATTTCCGTTAATTTTACAGTTACAACTGGTGTTGTTGTTAGAGAATTATGGTATTTGTAGTTTCTCGTGTGAAAAATGTACATTTTTAATTAAGATGATTGAATTGAAATTTTTTAGATCTTGCAAAAATGCTTTTAGTGTTTTAAACACTGAACCATGTGGAAATCTATTTATTAAATGCAACACATGTGGGCTTGTGGATTCTTGAGTCCAACAGAAACATTGTGATCATCTTAATTTTCAATTCTGTCTCTAATCTGAATCCGTTTTTTACTGAGCTGGAAAGAAAGTGCATGAAATGACTGGCTGATTATGCATTTTACAAACTGACAGAGATGCAAATATTTACTTTAAATGCATTTTATGATAATCAAAAAAGCCAAATTTCACACTGTTTAAACTGCTGGTCAAAGAGGAACTGAGTGATGCATCCTAATAAAAATGATAAATAAGAACCTCAAATTCAAATCGTTATTAATGCATCAGATAATTATTCTTTTTTATGTTTGTCGATTTATTGTATTATTGGGGAAAATTGCCAGGAGGTCCAAACAGAAAGCACACAATGCTGCAATAATGTGAAAAACTCCTTTGACCGCATTACTGATGGTAACCTGCCTCCACAGACGGTAATCTAATGGCCTTCAGCAGACGATGCTGCGTCTAGATCTTTGTAAGCAAAGAGCAACAAGGTTTTCCTGTGTTCAGAGGACAGGTTTGACAGCCTGCTCAGTGATTTCACCCTGTTACTCAACAGAGGGTTGAACGTTTTCACGCAGTTTTCACATCCATTTTGTTTCTATAAATTAAAATGTCGCTGAAAGTTTATTTAGTTTTAATTACGTTATAAATTTGTTTATTTTAGTGATTTAATGTAAAAAGTGAAACTTGTGGATTTGTTTCTAACAGGGTGATTATTTTGGATTATCTGGAGCTATATTTCTAACCAAATTTTAAAATGTCGCAAAAAAGAAAATACAAATTAGGTGTTTTTTTGTTTTTTTTTTTACCATTTTCTGGTTTGAAGTGAATCAACCAGGCTATGTAAAGCATCATTTTGTCAGATTTTGGCTGTAAAAATAAAATAATAATTAAAAATTTTGACATTTTTACAAGTTTTGTGCCTCTGGTAAGGCACAGACTAACTAGTGGAATTCGCTACGTCAGAACTTCTTCAGCAAATACCCCCTTTTGGGCATTAACTCTTTTTCAGAAAAGCCAAAAAAGCGAGTGTAAACACTTTTTTATGAAATTGAGATATTTTCCCATCAACTTTATCTAATGCCATACTTAAGAATACGCTTTAAAAAGCAACAAAAACGCTGTTTATGGGGTTTAGTCTATTGTCTGCAGTCCGGAGTTTGAAGCTCCTCACTCTTAAATGGGTGTTATTTGTGCCACCGTTTTTCCTTCCACTCAACTTTCAGTATATATAATTGAATCCAGACTCTCTAGCATTGATCTGTTGTGAACACGGGTTGCTTGTGCATTTCAGAGCGACGCGGCCCACACCCTGGGCGTGTGCCACCGTGTTCACCTGCTGAACCGGGTGGTGTCCTGGGTGGAGGTGATCGAGGCTCGCTCCAGTCCCACCGTCAACGTGACCGACTCCACCCTGGGAGGCGTCCCCACCCGCGTGTTTCAGCCAAACGGAGAAAGCAGGCTGAGAAGAGGAGTCATCTATTTCCATGGAGGAGGCTGGGCGCTCGCTAGTGGCAGTAGGTTCAATCCCAGATTTAATGTTTGTGTTATATTTTCACTCTAAATTAGGAATACCTGCCGTTTATATAAGACTTAAAAACAAAACATCTCAAGATTTCATGGTTTATTAAAAGTTTAGACCTAAACATCTTAGATTAGTCTAAAAATATATCTGATTCTATAAAAGAATAAAGGATGCATGACATTTCCAGATGCCAACCTTCTGTTATCTTGCTGACCAATATGTAAATTCATGTTTCCTCACATTATTTTCTTAATTTTGAGGCAAAAAAGGGTTTTATTTTTTATTTAGTTTAAAATAAATTAAAGAGCGCTCATCTTTATGTCTGTCATGACAACAAATTCTGTTGGACGATAAATGGTCCCAGAAGTTGTTGCGATAAATTATAGTGTTGTTGTTTTGAGATCATATTCAAGTAATAATGGTGATAATGATGCAAAAACTCATTCTCATAGATCAATAAACTTTAAAGTTTAATGAATATTTTACAAGGGATGGAAGACATTTGAAATATCCAAAATAAATAAACAAAACAACAGATAAATAAAGTGAAAAGTCCTTAAAAAAAGGATCCAGTTGAGACCAAAACTTAAGACTGAAGAGTTTTATCATCCAGGTTTTGGTAGAAAGAGAGAAAAGAGAAAAATGATAAATTATGCAAATGGAAATTATTGAGCATGTTTTAATTTATTATGTGATCAATTGATTTATTGCTATTGGATCAGTCATAGTCATTGTAGGAAACAACATGCTGTAGTTTTTCCATGATTCTTCTGGAACAAAGTAGAGATGTTTATACTCTTATTTTCCATGAAATATTCCCTCAGTGTTGATAAATGACCTCATTTTTCTGTTTTTATGCACCAGCTGTTCCTTTACATGCCAGGAAATGTCAAATTATTATAGAAAGCACTTAGTACATCTGTCATTTACACCACAATGTTCCTTGTTTATGAATTTTACCGTCTTTGTTTTGCAGAGATGCGCTCCTATGACCTTCTCTGTCGGAAAATGGCGGAAGATCTGGACGCTGTCATAATGTCTGTGGAGTGAGTGTCGGGAGTTAAATCAGCACACCCACCCAATTTATTTTCTTTTTCTTGCTAACGGCAGTGCTGCTGTGGCTTTCATGAAACAGGAGGTTTTTTATGTAAACTTCACGGTAGGTTTGTGTCCTGTCCGACAAACAGAGGGTTCGTTCAGTTGTCATGGACACGGTTGAACTGATGAGACCAGTGAGATGATTTCTGCCCAGAAACTGGAATATGAGCAAGAAAAGTCCGATCATTTAGACTTTAAATGCTGCCATGTTGTGTTTATCCTGTCATAGTTACCGCCTTGCTCCCGAGGCCGTGTTTCCAGATCAGTACCACGACGCCGTGGCAGCGTCGCGGGTCTTCCTGTCCGCTGAACTCTTGCAGCAGTACGGCATCGATCCGGAGCGGCTCTGCGTGTCTGGAGACAGCGCTGGAGGAAACCTGGCTGCTGCTGTGGCGCAGGAGGTAAAAAAACCCACAAATATTACAAAGAGGCACATCCACGTTTTAATTTATCTCTTTATTAATTCATAATAGAAATAACTGAAGGTCCTACACCCCCGTCTTTCCACTAACACTGCAAATAAACAATGTCTAGACAAATATTTTTGTCTAGTTTCTTGTGAAAATTTCTTAGTACACTTGAAATAAGACAAAACTAACTTACAATTAATGTTTCAGCAAGAAATAGGAGCTTGTTTTAAGTCAAAGATTCCTTAATATCGATTTAAAAATTCTTGTTCCATTAGCAGATAAATTCACTGATAACATGACATTTTTACCATGTGATATGTGAATTTATCTCTCAAAATTCAGGAATTATTTACTTAAAACAAGCTCCTGTGTTTTGCTGAAAAGTTACTTGTTAGTTAGTTTTGTTTTGTTTCAAGTGGGACTCAGCTTAGGTTGCTAGGTAACGGGGCTTGGGTTGCTAGGTAACAGCGCAGTGCCCGTGGAATGTGACTTAACTGTCGAGTTAAAAAAGATATTTTTCCCATGTCACGAATAAAATAATTTGCCAAAGGAACTTGTAGTTTTTCATTGATGTTAAGGAATTATTTACGTAAAAAAGTTCCTATATTTTGCGGAAATGTTATCTATAAATTAGTTTTATTTCAAGTGTACTAAGATATTTTCTCCAGAAATTAAACCAAAAATATTTGGTAAATAAACCTTTTTAGTTTCTTCTGTCAAGTCGAAAACTTTAAAACAAAGCTTGTTGCTAACTAAGTTAATTAGCACGTGTAGTCAAACATCAGTATTGGTATGGCTTGAAGATCTATAACTGAAACTCATGTTTAAATTGTAACATTTAAAACTCACTTGCTTGCCTGTGAACAAACTTGACCAATTTAGCAGCAAGCAAAACTAAAGTGGAAGTGCTATGATTTGTCCCATGTGAGGACAAATGTCCTCAGTTTGGTGATTTGGTCTCAACTAGCCCTTTTATTGATGGACAATTTTCTTTAGAGACTCCATTATTCATTTAGCAATTTCTGTTTTGTTTATTTATTTTGATTGTTTAAAATGTCCTCCTGTTCCAGTGTTAAATGTTTGTTATAATTTAAAGTTTATTGATCTTTGAGAATGTGTTGTTGCATTATTATTATTATTATTATTATTATTATTATTATTATTATTGTACCATTCCCATCATATTACTTGGAAATTGTCTCCAAACAACAATCGCAATAACTTCTGGGTGACATTTGTTACCGCGACCGGCCCGTTTCAGTTTGGGTCAGGAATCTTCCTCTAAACTTGTACATTTAATTTTGTCCCTGCAGCTCAGCCTGGATAACTCTCTGCAGGTGAAATTCAAAGCCCAGGCGCTGATCTACCCAGTGCTGCAGGCTCTCGACTTCCACACGCCGTCGTACCAGCAGAACCAGGCTGTGCCCATCCTCTACAGGCCTTACATGGCCCGCTTCTGGCTGCAGTACCTGGGCGCCGACTCCTCCCTGGAGCCCGTCCTACTGGTGAACAACCACAGCGCTCTGGATGAGCGGGCCATCAGCGCCGCCACCCGCTCCAACCTGAACTGGACCGCTCTGCTGCCGGCCGAGCGCAAGAAGAACTTCAAGCCGGTCGTTAAGGAGAAGGGATCGCCAGGCGTGGTGGGCGCGGTGCCGGGGCTGATAGACGTGAGGGCGGCGCCGCTGCTGGCGGAGCAGGAGGTTCTGGGTAAAACACCCAAAGCATATGTGATGACGTGCGAGTTTGACGTTTTGCGGGACGATGGACTGATGTACGGCAGGCGGCTGCGGGACGCTGGCGTTGAGGTGACGAGTGACCACTACGAGGACGGTTTCCATGGCTGCATGGTGTTTGCGAACCTGCCAATGATGTCGAGTGTTGGACAAAGAAGTATGAGGAACTACATTCGCTGGCTGGACCAGAACCTATGAGCAGGACTCCACACATATGGAAGCTCTTAGTTGAATTTTAAAAAATTGTTGTAAAGAAAACCCAAAACAAAAGCAGCAGTGTAAATATCTTCACACTGCAAAAAAAACAATTATCAGGTATTTTTGGTCTAGTTTCTAGTGCAAATTTCTTATTGCACACTAAATAAGATAACACTAACTTGAGAGTAACTTTTCAGCAGGAAATAGGAGCTGGTTTAAGTCAATAATTCCTTGAAAAAGTCCTTGTTTCATTGGCAGATAAAGTGAAATATTAGAACTAGAACCTTTTCAACAATATTTATATCTTGCTGGAAGGTTATCTTTAGCTTAGTTTTGTCTTATTAAGTGAACTAATGTATTTAACTAGAAACGAGACCAAAAATACTTGGTCAGATTTTGTGTTTTTGCAGTGTAAACAGACATGATGATCTGATTTACTGCTTCAGAAATGCTTTAAAAAAACTCACTGGATCTGAATATTTTATTGAAAATAGAGAAAAAAAGATATTTATGAAAAGCAAATATTATTATGGGGGGCATTCTGAGGGGGGAAATATATTTATGGCTTATTTAAAAAGCCATAAATATAAGCAAAAGTCTCACATCGCAGATCAGATGAGGCGACTGACAGGGAGAACCCCTCACCTGGACGAATCAGTGTGGCCGGCTCTGAGCCGAAACCCACCTTCAACCTCAACACCTGCTCCACCAAAAAAAAAAAAAAACAAACAGCTGCAACCAAAACGGTTCCACCGACCCCGCTCCCAAGGACAGAGCGACCAGCCCGGGCCTCCAAACATTCAGACTCTGTGGGAATCCCACTGAAAAACAGATTTTCTGTACTCCAGCCTGAGCCTCTGAGTGAAACCTCGCTTTCAAACATCAACAATGAGGCAAGTCTAACACATCCACCCCCCAAAGCCCCAAAGGGCAAAGCGGCTACCAGGAAAACGAAAGGTATCCCAAAAGTGCTTATTGTTGGAGATGAGGCATTAAATGGAATCAGTCACGTTTGTAATCCCAAGAAAACGAGAGTGATTTCTTTTCCTGGTGACACTGTATCTGATTTAACTCGTAAAGTTCTTTCGCTGACCGCTGATCAGCCAGATATTGAGTCTTTAGTTGTGCATGTTGGAGCCAACGATGTGGCAAAGCAGAAATCTGAGATTCTGAAAAAGGACTATAATATTCTTCTGAACACTATGGGAAAGTTAAAAATGAAGTTATTTCTCAGTGGTCCAATTCCATCACCTCAATGGGGAGACAAAAAACACTCCAGGCTGGACATGATAAACAAATGGCTGATTAAAAGCTGCTCTGCCAGCTCAGTGACCTTCATCGATAACCTCTGGATCTATTGGCAGCGCTTTCACGTTTTTGGAAGAAGCGGACACAATCTTAATAAACATGGGATAAAGCTGCTCACTGCAAATCTTTTCATTTTATCAACAAGGACAGCAACGTGATCATCGCTTCAGAAGAACAGGCTCAAGGATTTCTGACTAGGAAGGAACCCTCCGCTTATCAGGAACAAACAGTTTCAAAAGCAGCTGATATAACATCGACTGGAGGCGGAGCGACTGGTTCCCTTCCTCCTTCTCCCCTCCCTCTCTGCTCACCCACTCATTCACAGGATTCACAAGATACACATGGAGAAATGTCTTCTGGACCGGAGTTTCTTAAATTTACAGATGGAATGAATCAACAGGTTGTACTTGGGACGTCACTCCTTAGCACTCACGTAGCAGACCTCACTTCATTTAAGCCACCTGACTCTAACGTCCCAGAGGATCCATCACTCTGCGTTTCTGAGGTCTGAGGCCGGGGTCCAGACTTTATCTTTACACCCTTCTTGCTCCAGAATGTGTCTGGCCCCCCGGCACTGCAGAACAGGACATTACCTGTCCGGATCACTACAAGAAAATTTACAAGAAACAGAAACATAAAATACAGCTGTTTTAATTCAAACATCAGACTGTTCCCTTGCCTAAAGGAACCTCAGACTGAAGAACTCTTGACCGCCAAGTCACTTAAACTAGCTCTTTTAAATACCAGATCTCTCTGTGCTAAAGCTCTATTAATTAATGATTTCATCACTGAGCATAATATCGATGTTATGTTTCTGACAGAAACATGGTTGAATGATAATAATGAATCGATCGTACTAATTGAATCTGCGCCTCCTAACTACAATTTCTTCAGTGAGAATAGAAAACACAAAAAAGGAGGAGGCGTGGCTTCAATATTTAAGAATACCATAAATTGTAGTAAAATCTCTTTGGGTCACTTCACCTCTTTTGAGTATCTTGGAATTTAGGTTAAAGGCCACAAACGAACTTTGACAGTAACTCTATACAAAACTCCAACTTTTGTGGAGAATTTCTTTACTGACTTGAATGAATTTCTATCTCTTATATGTATTGATTATGATTGTTTAATAATTGTTGGTGATTTCAACATTCATGTTGACAATCCCCAAGACAGAGGGGCAAAAAAGCTCACTAATATTTTAGAGACTTTTGGTCTAATACAACATGTCAAACAAGCAACACACACTCAAGGACACACACTGGACCTGGTTATCAGTAAGGGTGTGAATATTTCCAATGTCTCTGTAACTGATGTCACTCTGTCGGATCACTTCGCTGTTATTTTTGAAAGTTCTTTATCTTTTAACCCACTTGGACAAACAGCAACCATCACAAAACGTTCTCTCACTGAAAACACGGCAGAAACTTTTAATCAAATCTACTCTTCTTCCTCACCCTTAAGCTGTAATGATGTAGATAAGTTGGTAAATGATTTTCAGTCTAAAGTCTCAGATATTATTGATTCCATTGCCCCAATTAAAATGAAGGTTGTGTCTGGTAAAAAGAAATCTCCATGGAGAAATGCACAAACAGTTAGATCTGCAAGACAACTCTGCCGTAGGGCTGAACGAAAATGGCGTAAAACTCAACTCCACGTTCATTGTGACATCTATAAAGAAAGACTACGTAACTATCATTTAACACTAAAACATGCAAGAGAGGCTTTCTTTGCAGATGTCATAAACAAAAACATTAACAATGCTCGAGCTTTATTTGCAACAGTTGACAGAATCACAAACCCTCCTGTGAATTTACCGCCTGAATTCCAATCTAATGCTGCCTGCAACCAGTTTTCCAGCTTCTTTTCAGAGAAAATTCAAAAAATCAGAGGATTAATCTGTACATCCACTATAAAGTCAGTACCAATGCTGTGCCCAAACAAAACAAATACAGGAAAAATGACCCAATTTCAACTACTTAATTATAAAACCCTACAGGAAATAATAAGTCAACTAAGCTCCAGTTCCTGCTGTCTGGATGTCCCAGATCTATAACTCTAGAACATTTCTTTAAGAAAGTCCTGCCTGTTATTGCTGCTGATCTGATCCAAATAGTAAACTCATCGCTCTCATCAGGCGTTTTCCCCCAGGCTCTGAAAACAGCAGTAATCAAACCACTTATAAAAAAGAACAATCTGGACAAATCACTAATGCAGAATTACAGGCCAACCTCTGACCTCTGACCTCCCATTCATCAGCAAACTTATTGAAAAAGCTGTGTGCTTCCTAACTATAAACAACCTCTTTGACTCCTTCCAGTCTGGTTTCCATGGTTAACACAGCACAGAGACCGCCCTCGTCAAAAGTGTTCAATGTGATCCATATAAATACAGACTGTGGCAGAACCACAGTGCTGGTTCTGTTGGACCTCAGTGCAGCTTTTGACACTGTTGACCATGACATATTACTGAATCGACTGGAGAGTTGGGTCGGACTCTCCGGTCCATTGCTTAACTGGTTTAAATCCTACATAAAGAACAGGGATTTCTTTGTTTCAATTGAAAACTTTTCATCAAAGAGGTCAAAGGTCACATGTGGGGTACCCCAAGGTTCAATCCTAGGGCCCCTCTTATTCAATATTTATATGCTCCCACTAGCTCAGGTTATAACAGGAAATAATATTAGCTACCATAACTATACAGATGACACACAGCTCTACATTACGATGTCACCAGGTGACCTTTGACCCCATCCAATCACTGAACAGATGCTTAGAACAGATAAATGTGTGGATGTGCCAAAACCTTCTCCAGCTGAACAGAAACAAAACTGAATTTATTATTTTTGGACCTAAAGAGGAACGATCTAGAGTTAAAGATCTAGAGTTATAGATCTAGAGTTATAGATCTAGAGTCAATGCACAGCTTCAGTTATTACAACTGAAAACCAGCGATCAGCCCGAAACCTGGGAGTAGTGATGGACTCTGACCTGAACCTCCAGAGCCACATAAAGACAGTCACAAAGTCGGCCTTCTATCACCTGAAGAACATTTCCAGGATTAAAGGACTAATGTCTCAGCCAGATCTAGAGAAACTCATCCATGCGTTCATCTTCAGTCGTATTGATTATTGCAACAGCGTCTTCACAGGTCTGTCCAACAAATCAATCAAACAGCTGCAGCTGATCCAGAATGCTGCTGCTGGCGTTCTCACTAAAACCAGGAAGATAGAGCACATAACACCAGTTTTAAAGTCCCTCCACTGGCTCCCTGTAGCTCAAAGAATAGACTTTAAAATACTGTTGTTAGTTTATAAATCACTGAATGGCTTAGCACCACAATATATTAAAGATCTGCTGCTGTTGTATCAACCTTCCAGACCTCTCAGGTTCTGGTTCTGCTCTGCATCCCCAGAACCAGAACCAAACGAGGAGAAGCAGCTTTCAGCATCTATGCACCACAAATTTGGAGCAAACTTCCAGAAAACTGTAAAATAGCTGAAACACTGACTTCTTTTAAATCTCAACTGAAAACCCACCTGTTTAGAATTGTATTTGAAATGTAATCAATTACAAATTTATTGATGGAACTTGACTTAATGCTGTGTTTTGATTATTGATTCTATGTTGCATTGTATTTCTGTGTTTGTAATGATGTAAAGCACTTTGAAATGCCTTGCTGCTGAAATGTGCTATACAAATAAAATTTGATTTGATTGATTGATTTATTCCTTGAAATTTCTAAAAAAAAAAAAAAAAAAAAGAACACCTTTTTATGTAAGCCTATTTTACACTGGATTAAAAGAAAATGAATTCACACATACTTAATAAAAAAGAAAGTCAGCCACTGGACAAAACGCATAATGGATCAGTGTTTTACTTTAGCGTCTGCACAATTTATAAATTTGTACTTTGGCACATTTTATTTGATATATTTGTTAATTAGGTCATTTATGTTTATGATTTATTTATGTATTTTATTTAAAGGGTTAGTGTTTTTGATTAATTGACATTTTAGTTGGACACAACAAGATGCTGTACAGGCCACAAAGCAGCTGTTTGCAACACCTGAGCTTATTCAAAGTACTTTTTGCAATTAATTAAATTTGTTACATGTGAGACAAACACATAAATTAATTATATAATTTAATGCAGTAAATATGGCCACTTTTTGGCTCCTGAAATCCATAAACATTGAAGTACAAAACATGTTTATCATGATTTTTTTGTTATTTATTTTTATTTATAACTCAATTGGGAGGTGAGTTATAACCTCACCTCCCAGCTTAGAAGTTGGTACAAAGCATCTTCTAAGCTGCCTTGTACCGTTCAGAGTTCACTTCAGACAAAACGTTATACTTTAAACGTTCGGATTTTACGCATCGTTACTGTTAAACTTGTACCAGACGGTAAAGTAATGAAAGTTCAGAAACAAAATGGTTATGGTAAAACCAAGTAAACACTTATTCAAGCAAAGGCTACTCAAACAAATAGCTAATACCAATTAGCTATTTTAGCTAACTTGTAACCAAGCTAACTCTAATAACTACATGACCTAGCTACTACTAACTAACTGTTCACTTGTGGGAATGTAGGTAAATGCTTCTTGCAGTGTAAAAGTCCTTGAAGTGATCAGCTATGTTAACTAAAGGTTAACATTTATTTTAGCTTGCAGCTAAATAATCCAACAGCTACTAAAGCTAATGACAACTCATGGGAGTAACGTATTGGGCTAATGACTACTCAAACTAAATATTATTTTAATTAAAAGTTTCTTTTCTGAGGGAAGAAGTGATTCCAGACCATCAAGTTTTTTTGTACAGCACATTTTATACATATTGCAACTTTTATTTTATTTGATGATAATCAAAAACCAATCATTGCAAAAACAAAAAAAGCAATGTCTAACCAAGTATTTTTGTCTGGTTTCTAGTGCAAATTTTGTAATACACTTGAAATAAGACTAAACTAACTCACAAGCAACTTTTCAGTAAGAAATAGGAGCTGGTTTTATGTAAATAATTCCTTCATATCAGAAGATAACCAGTTTGAACAATGAACTGAAGGAGGAAAAAAATAGGAGTGAATTTGTTAGCTGAAATGTATATATATTATCATATATTTGTTGTTTTCTTTATAACAATAGTGTTACTTATATGATGTTCCGTCTTATATGCCTTTATTGTTTTCTTTTCCTTCAGCATAAAGAATGTTTCTGTATTGTTTGATTTACTTTATTTCCTTTCTACAAGAGGGCCTCCCTGAAGAGAAGCAGTGATAACCGGGCTCACAGGGTTTATTGCTCAGCAGGACTGTTTCTTCCTTTGAGCTGTTAGATAGCTGTAGAACCGTCGCCTTGAAGATGTACGACCTGTTCTGTTTTTACTCTGTGTTTTAATGCAAGATAACATGTGTTTAGTTAGTGATTGTCATTAGCACTGCAACTAAATAATGAAGTGTTTTGTCCCCACCCCTTAGAGTTGCAGTGCTCTCTGTGATAGGGACTCTGAAAGTAATAAAAAGAGAGGAGTGGACAAATGTGTTTCAGAGCGGTTGGAGATTTGTAACTGTAAACACATCTCTGTCCGTTCTCCTTGCGAGATCAAAAGAATCTAACTCTCTTGTCTTTTCTGTGTTTGTTCAATTTGTCTTTAATAGGTTTCAAACCTGACAGAATTTCTACCAGAAACCTCAGATATCTTGAGATTAATTTCAGAAATCTCTAGAAAAAAGAAGAAAAATTCTGAGTTCCAGAAGTCAAAAAATCGCAAGAAAAAAGATCTGAAATTTCAGACATTTTCTATAAAAAAAATTGGAAATTTCTGATTTCGAAAAGTTGAAAACTTGCTAGAAAAACTCAGAAATTTAGAGTTGAATCTGAGAAATAAAAATAATAATATTATCTATCATAATAAGGAATAAGGAACATTTTCCACTTCTGGATTTTTTAAAAACTTTTTTCTGGAAGACTTCTGAGATTAATCATAGTCAGAAAATTTCTAAAGATTTTTTCTTGGTAACTTTACTCCTTTTTTTCTTCTACCAGCAATATTTCTATTCCTAGTTTGCTGATATTTTTGAATCATAACATTCTGAATAAAGTAGATTCTGGTTTCAGTTAACAGACGATGGCGCCAGATCGCTCTCTGGATGTTATTGAGCAACAGTTAAAATTCTGGTTGCGCAGACTTAACTTATCACTCATGTGTCTTTTATTTACACTTTTATTTGGAAATTCATGGACACAGTTGTGTTTTTCATTTGTAAGTTATATTGCCAGAAATATTGGAGGCTAATAAAACCACTGTGCAGATCATGGGGTTTGTTGAAAAGGGACTTTTTGTCCTTTCATTGGTTTCTAAGACGCTCTTCTGCAACTTGTTCTTCAAGTTGAGGCTTGCAGAGAAACAGAAAGCTGTCAGACGGATGGAAACGGGATTTCAGATCGGAAAGTTGGCAGTGAGGTGAGGCGACCTGCCCTGTAGAACCCGGCTGCTAAAAGGCAGGTCTTCGTCTGAATGCAAGCACACCTGCAGTCAAAAAGCTTAACCAGACCCGCCCAAGGAGGAGGGCATCTCAGAGTTTGTTTACCTGGATCCCATGAAGTTGGATTGGTGCCCATCAGAAGTCGGATCTCCGAAGCAGGTATGTGCACAAGGAGTTGGAAGGGCTTGAGCCCTTAACCCCATGATGCTCCAAATGCCCTTTTTTGAGTTGCATCTGGAACGAAGCTGAAGTTAGCTTCCGATTATAGCTTCCTGTACTTATCCTACAAGGCTGAACATGCTATCTGCCATATAAAGTACTGATTGGTAGTTCAAGGGTGTGTACATCTGAAATGTTTTTTTAAGTCATCCTGGAGGGACTCAGAGTAGAGCCGCTGCTGCTTCACATCGAGAGGAACCAGTTGATGTGGCTCAGGCATCTGGTCAGGATGCCACCTGGACGCCTCCCTGTTGAGGTGATAAGGGCAGGTCCCACCGCGAGAAGGCCCCGGACCCGCTGACCCGGGAACGCCTTGGGGCACAAGTGGCTTGTCGTTTGTGACTTCATTTGGCTGTAATCCGACAGGAATTACTTCTTCCCCCATTTCTGTCGGATTACTGCCAAATGAAAGTCACAGGAAGTCGGCCATTTTGTATTGAAGGTCCATTTTTTACCTCGAGTTTGACGTTTACAGCCTTCGTATTTGATCGAACTCCTCCTAGGGATTTTGATTGATCGGCTTCAAACTCGGTCAGTCTGATCATAAGGCATGTCTGATTTAAAGTTATCAAATTGGTGAGTTTTGGAGCATGTTGAAGGGGGGTTAGCAGGGGTCAAAGTTCACCTACACGCCATGAAACAAAAACCTCTTATATTTCCTATACAAAAACACATAGAGGGACCAAACTTTCAGTGATTGATCGACATCAGGTGTCCTAAAACACCCTGCAGTGAAATTTTTTTTTTATGTAGGCCACGCCCCCTGAGAGCAGGAAGTGTAATGTTTTACTGTGAACGGTCGCTATCTTAGCCCTTTGACCTAATCAACATGAAACTGTGTCCAGAGACAGAAGACATGTTGGTGTGTTGTGGATTCCAACCCCGACCGGCTGCGATGAAGCAGGTGGGCGTGGCGGCGTTGCGAACGCCATCGAATTTCGTTTGGCTCTGTATTCCACAGTTTCGGGGTGAGCTGCTCCAAACTCACTAGGATGGATCCTTATCCATCCCCGAACAGGAATCCATAGCTATATTTGGTGGGCGTGGCCTAATTTTTCTATAGCGACCCCTAGAGTATTTTAAATGAACAGCCCCAAGCCATGCTTAAACCTAGAATTACGAAACTTGGTACACATGTGTATCTTGTCGGGACGTACAAAAAAGTCTCTTAGAGCCATGCTCTAAACCCAACAGGAAGTCGGCCATTTTAGATTGAAGTTCATTTGACCTCGATTTTGACGTTTACAGCCTTTGCATTTGATCGAACTCCTCCTAGGGTTTTCGATTGATCGGCTTCAAACTCGGTCAGTCTGATCATAAGGCATGTCTGATTTAAAGTTATCAAATTGGTGACTGTATGAGCTTGCTGAAGGGGGGTTACCAGGGGTCAAAGTTCACCTACTCGCCATGAAACACGAAACTCTTATATATCCTGCACAGAAACTCACAGAGATACCAAACGTTCAGTGATTGATCAGCAATAGGTGTCCTAAAATACCCTGTGGTGAAATTATGACATCGCTTAGGCCACGCCCCCTGAGAACAGGAAGTGTCATGTTTTACTGTGAACGGTCGCTATCTTAGCCCTTTGACCTAATCAACATGAAGCTGTGTCCAGAGACAGAAGACATGTTGGTGTGTTGTGGATCCAAGCCCTGACCAGCTGCGATGAAGCAGCTGGGTGTGGCGGCATGGCGAAGTGACCTGTAACGCCGATGCCATACGTTTGCTTCTAGATTCCACATGTTTCGACCGAGCTGCACCAAACTTGGCCTGACTCATCCTGGTGTGATGCCTGACAATGCTATGTCATCATATTATGACGTCATCTAAGCCCCGCCCCCTCAGAACAGGAAGTGCAGTTTTTTTCCTTGGAAAGCTCCGTTTACGGCTCTCTTGACCTAATCAAGATGATTCGGATGATAAACTCTGTCAATGCTCGCTGCTGGCTGAACCGTGTGGGCGTGGCCAAATGGCGAATATCAGTCCCTCGCCATATTCATACGTTTGGCTCTTATTCACGCATAGATCATCCGATTGGCGCCAAACTGGATATGTATGACCTTTGTTCACCTCTAAAGAGCCCAACAGGTTTGAAATGTAATTTGACTCCACTGCGCCCCCTAAGTTAATACATCGGCCATATCTCCTCGACGCATCGACCGATCTGCACCAGATTTTTGGACAGTCGTCGGGCACCGCCGCCGAACGCATTCACGCGTGTCGCCCGGTGGACGGGCGGGGAAAATGCGCGACAGCTTCTGCGGCGGCTGGCGGGCGGCGGTGCTGGAAACTGCGGCGGAGCTTCCGCGGTGGGGAGCGGGCTGCGGCTCTGGAAAACGCGCGAGAGCTTCTGCGGTGGCCGGAACCCCCGCGGTGGCCAATAGGCCGGAGCGGCGCTTGCTGCGAGGGCCGCCCGAGGCTGCTTGCAGCTTTAATTAGGCCCGAGCAGCAAAGCGCTGCGAAGGCCTATTGTATCTGTAGTGTTTATTATTATTAGGCCCGAGCAGCAAAGCGCTGCGAAGGCCTATTGTATCTGTGCTGTTTATTAGGCCCGAGCAGCAAAGCGCTGCGAAGGCCTATTGTTTCTGTACTGTTTCTTATTAGGCCCGAGCAGCAAAGCGCTGCGAAGGCCTATTGTTTTCATACTGTTTATTAGGCCCGAGCAGCAAAGCGCTGCGAAGGCCTATTGTATCTGTACTGTTTATTATTATTATTATTATTATTAGGCCCGAGCAGCAAAGCGCTGCGAAGGCCTATTGTATCTGTACTGTTTATTATTATTACGATTCTTCCCACCTCTTCGTGTGCCTTTTTGGGGGCTTTATCATATTCAAAAACTCACCAAACTTGGCGGTGGCGACTAGAAAATTTAAAAATTTTGAATTTTAAGGTTGTCGCAAAAATCGCAAAAAAAATTGCTGAACGGCGGCAACTAGCAATTTTCTGTTGACACAATGGTATGAACGTACTTCATCGTAGAGACATGAAATTTGGTACACTTGTAGAGCTCACCAAAAGACTCAGAACTTACATTTAATGTTATAAGCCAACTATCACAGAAAGTCGGCCATTTTGTATTGAACGTCCATTTTTTACCTCGATGTTGACGTTTACAGCCTTCGTATTTGATCGAACTCCTCCTAGGGATTTCGATTGATCGACTTCAAACTCGGTCAGTCTGATCATAAGGCATGTTTGATTTAAAGTTATCAAATTGGTGAGTTTTGGAGCATGTTGAAGGGGGGTTAGCAGGGGTCAAAGTTCACCTACTCGCCATGAAACACGAAACTCTTATATTTCCTATATAAAAACACATAGAGGGACCAAACTGTCAGTGATTGATCGGCATCGGGTGCCCTACAATACCCTATGGTGAAATGATGACATCACTTAGGCCACGCCCCCTGAGAACAGGAAGTGTCATGTTTTACTGTGAACGGTCGCTATCTTAGCCCTTTGACCTAATCAACATGAAACTGTGTCCAGAGACAGAAGACATGTTGGTGTGTTGTGGATTCCAACCCCGACCGGCTTTGACATAGCAGGTGGGCGTGGCGGCGTGGCGAAGTGACCTGTAACGCCGTTGCCATACGTTTGGCTCTGAATTCCACAATTTCGGGCCCAGCTGCTCCAAACTCACTAGGATGGATCCTTATCCAGCTACCGACAGGAATTCATAACAAAATTTGGTGGGCGTGGCCTAATTTCCCTATAGCGACCCCTAGAGTATTTTAAATGAACAGCCCCAGGCCATGCTTTATCCTAGAATTACGAAACTTGGTACATATGTGTATCTTTTCAGGACGTACAAAAAAGTCTCTTGGAGCCATGCTCTAAACCCAACAGGAAGTCGGCCATGTTGTATTGAAGGTCCATTTTGGACCTCGAGTTTGACGTTTACAGCCTTCGTATTTGATCAAACTCCTCCTAGGGATTTCGATTGATCGGCTTCAAACTCGGTCAGTCTGATCATAAGGCATGTCTGATTTAAAGTTATCAAATTGGTGACTGTATGAGCTTGCTGAAGGGGGGTTAGCAGGGGTCAAAGTTCACCTACTCGCCATGAAACACGAAACTCTTATATTTCCTATACAAAAACACAGAGAGGGACCAAACTTTCATTGATTGATCGTCATCGGGTGTCCTAAAATACCCTGTGGTGAAATTATTTTTTTAAGTAGGCCACGCCCCCTGAGAACAGGAAGTGTCATGTTTTACTGTGAACGGTCGCTATCTTAGCCCTTTGACCTAATCAACATGAAACTGTGTCCAGAGACAGAAGACATGTTGGTGTGTTGAGTAATCCAACCCCGACCGGCTGCGATGAAGCAGGTGGGCGTGGTGGCGTTGCGAACGCCGTCGAATTTCGTTTAGCTCTGAATTCCACAATTTCGGGCCCAGCTGCTTCAAACTCACTAGGATGGATCCTTGTACACCCACCGACAGGAATTCATAACAAAATTTGGTGGGCGTGGCCTAATTTCTCTATAGCGACCCCTAGAGTATTTTAAATGAACAGCCCCATGCCATGCTTTATCCTAGAATTACGAAACTTGGTACACATGTGTATCTTGTCGGGACGTACAAAAAAGTCTCTTAGAGCCATGCTCTAAACCCAACAGGAAGTCGGCCATTTTAGATTGAATTTCATTTGACCTCGATTTTGACTTTTACAGCCTTCGTATTTGATCGAACTCCTCCTAGGGATTTCGATTGATCGACTTCAAACTCGGTCAGTCTGATCATAAGGCATGTCTGATTCAAAGTTATCAATATGGTGACATTTGAACATGTGGAAGGGGGGTTAGCAAGGCTCAAAGTTCCCCTGTGATCGACTGTGTAATACAAAGGGCTTTGTCATGTGTAGGGCAATGCTGCCCTCTGGTGTCGAATTACTGAAATAATGAAACTATTTCAGTAATTTCAGTAATTCGACACCAGAGGGCAGCATTGCCATACGGAATGACAGTTCAATGTTGAATTGAAAAGGAAAAAATTAAATAATTTGTAATTCTAACACAAAAACTGACAGAGACACCAAAGTTTGAGTTATTGATCATTATCTTGTGTCCAATAATATCCAATGGTCAAATGATGACATCACGTAGGCCACGCCCTCTGACAACAGGAAGTCTTGTATTTTACTGTGAACGGTCGATAGCTTCTGCACCAAACTTTGCACGAGTGACCCTGGTGAGATCCTTGACGACCCTATGTCATCATATTATGACGTCATCTAAGCCCCGCCCCCTCAGAACAGGAAGTGCCGTTTTTTTCCTTGGAAAGCTCCGTTTATGGCTCTCTTGACCTAATCAAGATGATTCGGATGATAAACTCTGTCAATGCTCGCTGCTGGCTGAACCGTGTGGACGTGGCCAAACGGCGAATATCAGTCCCTCGCCATATGCATACGTTTGGCTCTTATTCAGGCATAGATCATCCGATTGGCGCCAAACTGGATCTGTATGACCTTTGTTCACCTCTAAAGAGCCCAACGGGTTTGAAATGTAATTTGGCTCCACTGCGCCCCCTAAGTTAATACATGGGTTGTATCTCCTCGACGCATCGACCGATCTGCGCCAGATTTTTTGACAGTCGTCGGGGAGCGCTGCCGAACGCATTCACGCGTGTCGCCTGGTGGACGGGCGGGGAAAATGCGCGACAGCTTCTGCGGTGGCTGGCGGGCGGCGGTGCTGAAAACTGCGGCGGAGCTTCTGCGGTGGGGAGTTGGCTGCGGCTCTGGAAATTGTGCGAGAGCTTCTGCGGTGGCCGGAACCCCCGCGGTGGCCAATAGGCCGGAGCGGCGCTTGCTGCGAGGGCCGCCCGAGGCTGCTTGCAGCTTTAATTATTATTCTGCCCCCCCAAAGAGGCGCCTTTTTGGGGGCTTTATCATATTCAAAAACTCACCAAACTTGGCGGAAGCGACTAGGCGGTTTAAAAATTTTGAATTTTAAGGTCGCCGCAAAAATCGCAAAAAAAATTGCTCAACGGCGGCAACTAGCAATTTTCAACAGACCCATTGCTATTCACTTACTTCATCGTAGAGACTTGAAATTCGGTACAGTTGTAGAGCTCACTAAGACGCTCAGAATTTACAAGTAATGTCATAGTGCAAGTATCACAGGAAGTCGGCCATTTTGTATTGAAGGTCCATTTTGGACCTCGAGTTTGACGTTTACAGCCTTCGTATTTGATCGAACTCCTCCTAGGGATTTCGATTGATCGGCTTCAAACTCGGTCAGTCTGATCATAAGGCATGTCTGATTTAAAGTTATCAAATTGGTGACTGTATGAGCTTGCTGAAGGGGGGTTACCAGGGGTCAAAGTTCACCTACTCGCCATGAAACACGAAACTCTTATATTTCCTATATAAAAACACATAGAGGGACCAAACGTTCAGTGATTGATTGTCATAAGATGTCCTAAAATACCCTGTGGTGAAATGATGACATCACTTAAGTCACGCCCCCTGAGAACAGGAAGTGTCATGTTTTACTGTGAACGGTCGCTATCTTAGCCCTTTGACCTAATCAACATGAAACTGTGTCCAGAGACAGAAAACATGTTGGTGTGTTGTGGATTCCAACCCCGACCGGCTGCGATGAAGCAGGTGGGCGTGGCAGCGTTGCGAACGCCATCGAATTTCGTTTGGCTCTGAATTCCACAGTTTCGGGGTGAGCTGCTCCAAACTCACTAGGATGGATCCTTATCCATCCCCGAACAGGAATCCATAGCGATATTTGGTGGGCGTGGCCTAATTTTTCTACATTGCCCCATAGAATATTTTAAAAAATCAGCCCCAAGACATGCTTTGACTTAGAATTACGAAACTTGGTACACATGTGTATCTTGTCAGGACGTACAAAAAAGTCTCTTAGAGCCATGGTCGAAACCCAACAGGAAGTCGGCCATTTTGTATTGAAGGTCCATTTTGGACCTCGAGTTTGACGTTTACAGCCTTTGCATTTGATCGAACTCCTCCTAGGGATTTCGATTGATCGGCTTCAAACTCGGTCAGTCTGATCATAAGGCATGTCTGATTTAAAGTTATCAAATTGGTGACTGTATGAGCTTGCTGAAGGGGGGTTACCAGGGGTCAAAGTTCACCTACTCGCCATGAAACACGAAACTCTTATATTTCCTATTAAAAAACACATAGAGGGACCAAACTTTCTGGGATTGATCGTTATGGGGTTACCTAAAATACCCTGTGGTGAAATTATTTTTTTACGTAGGCCACGCCCCCTGAGAACAGGAAGTGTCATGTTTTACTGTGAACGGTCGTTATCTTAGCCCTTTGACCTAATCAACATGAAACTGTGTCCAGAGACAGAAAACATGTTGGTGTGTTGTGGATTCCAACCCCGACCGGCTGCGATGAAGCAGGTGGGCGTGGCGGCGTTGCGAACGCCATCGAATTTCGTTTGGCTCTGAATTCCACAGTTTCGGGGTGAGCTGCTCCAAACTCACTAGGATGGATCCTTATCCATCCCCGAACAGGAATCCATAGCGAAATTTGGTGGGCGTGGCCTAATTTCTCTACATCTCCCCCTGGAATATTTTAAAAAATCAGCCCCAAGCCATGCTTTATCCTAGAATTACAAAACTTGGTACACATGTGTATCTTGTCAGGACGTACAAAAAAGTCTCTTGGAGCCATGCTCTAAACCCAACAGGAAGTCGGCCATTTTAGATTGAAGTTCATTTGACCTCGATTTTGACATTTAGAGCCTTCGTATTTGATCGAATTCCTGCTAGGGATTTCGATTGATCGGCTTCAAACTCGGTCAGTCTGATCTTAAGGCATGTCTGATTTAAAGTTATCAATATGGTGAGTTTTGGAGCATGTTGAAGCGGGGTTAGCAGGGCTCAAAGTTCCCCTGTGATCGACTGTGTAATATGTAATTACAAAGGGGATCCTTTATCATTCCGTAGTGCAATGCTGCCCTCTGGTGTCGAATTACTGAAATTACTGAAATAGTTTCATTATTTCAGTAATTCGACACCAGAGGGCAGCATTGCCCTACGGAAAGACAGAGTTCAATTTTGTAATGTAGGAAAAAATTAAAAATTTGTAATTCTACTGTGAACGGTCGATAGCTTCTGCACCAAACTTTGCACGAGTGACCCTGGCGGGACCCTGACGACCCTATGTCATCATATTATGACGTCATCTAAGCCCCGCCCCCTCAGAACCGGAAGTGCCGTTTTTTTCCTTGGAAAGCTCCGTTTATGGCTCTCTTGACCTAATCAAGGTGATTCGGATGATAAACTCTGTCAATGCTCGCTGCTGGCTGAACCGTGTGGGCGTGGCCAAATGGCGAATATCAGTCCCTCGCCATATGCATACGTTTGGCTCTAATTCACGCATGGATCATCCGATTGGCACCAAACTGGATATGTATGATCTTTGTTCACCTCTAAAGAGCCCGACGGGTTTGAGATGTAATTTGACTCCACTGCGCCCCCTAAGGTAATACATCGGCCGTATCTCCTCGACGCATGGACCGATCTGCACCAGATTTTTTGACAGTCGTCGGGGAGCGCCGCCGAACGCATTCACGCGTGTCGCCCGGTGGACGGGCGGAGAAAATGCGCGACAGCTACTGCGGCGGCTAGCGGGCGGCGGTGCTAGAAACTGCGGCGGAGCTTCTGCGGTGGGGAGTTGGCTGCGGCTCTGGAAAACGCGCGAGAGCTTCTGCGGTGGCCGGAACCCCCGCGGTGGCCAATAGGCCGGAGCGGCGCTTGCTGCGAGGGCCGCCCGAGGCTGCTTGCAGCTTTAATTATTCTTATTATTCTTCCACCCAAATGAATTGCCTTTTTGGGGGCTTTATCATATTCAAAAACTCACCAAACTTGGCGGTCGCATAAAACGAGTTTTAAATTTAAGTACTGTAAGGTCGTCGCAAAAATCGCAAAAAAAATTGCTCAACGGCAGCAACTAGCAATTTTCAAAAGACCCATTGCTATTCACTTACTTCATCGTAGAGACTTGAAATTCGGTACAGTTGTAGGGCTCACTAAGACGCTCAGAATTTACAAGTAATGTCATAGTGCAACTATCACAGAAAGTCGGCCATGTTGAATTGAAGGTCCATTTCGGACCCTATTTTGGCCGTTTACAGCCTTCGTATTTGATCGAACTCCTCCTAGGGATTTCGATTGATCGGCTTCAAACTCGGTCAGTCTGATCATAAGGCATGTCTGATTTAAAGTTATCAAATTGGTGAGTTTTGGAGCATGTTGAAGGGGGGTTAGCAGGGGTCAAAGTTCACCTACACGCCAGGAAACAAAAACCTCTTATATTTCCTATACAAAAACACATAGAGGGACCAAACTTTCAGTGATTGATCGTCATCGGGTGTCCTATAATACCCTGCAGTGAAATTTTTTTTTTACGTAGGCCACGCCCCCTGAGAGCAGGAAGTGTAATGTTTTACTGTGAACGGTCGCTATCTTAGCCCTTTGACCTAATCAACATGAAACTGTGTCCAGAGACAGAAGACATGTTGGTGTGTTGTGGATTCCAACCCCGACCGGCTGCGATGAAGCAGGTGGGCGTGGCGGCGTTGCGAACGCCATCGAATTTCGTTTGGCTCTGAATTCCACAGTTTCGGGGTGAGCTGCTCCAAACTCACTAGGATGGATCCTTATACACCCGCCAACAGGAATCCATAGCGAAATTTGGTGGGCGTGGCCTAATTTCTCTACATCTCCCCCTAGAATATTTAGAAAAATCAGCCCCAAGCCATGCTTAATCCTAGAATTACGAAACTTGGTACACATGTGTATCTTGTCAGGACGTACAAAAAAGTCTCTTGGAGCCATGCTCTAAACCCAACAGGAAGTCGGCCATTTTGGATTGAAGGTCCATTTTGGACCTCGAGTTTGACGTTTACAGCCTTTGCATTTGATCGAACTCCTCCTAGGGATTTCGATTGATCGGCTTCAAACTCGGTCAGTCTGATCATAAGGCATGTCTGATTTAAAGTTATCAAATTGGTGACATTTGAACAGGTGGAAGGGGGGTTAGCAAGGCTCAAAGTTCCCCTGTGATCGACTGTGTAATACAAAGGGCTTTGTCATGTGTAGGGCAATGCTGCCCTCTGGTGTCGAATTACTGAAATAATGAAACTATTTCAGTAATTTCAGTAATTCGACACCAGAGGGCAGCATTGCCCTACGGAATGACAGTTCAATGTTGAATTAAATAGGAAAAAATTAAATAATTTGTAATTCTATAACAAAAACTCACAGAGACACCAAAGTTTGAGATATTGATCATCCTGGGGTGTAGAATAATATCCAATGGTCAAATGATGACATCACGTAGGCCACGCCCTCTGACAACAGGAAGTCTTGTATTTTACTGTGAACGGTCGATAGCTTCTGCACCAAACTTTGCACGAGTGACCCTGGGATCCTTGACGACCCTATGTCATCATATTATGACGTCATCTAAGCCCCGCCCCCTCAGAACAGGAAGTGCCGTTTTTTTACTTGGAAAGCTCCGTTTATGGCTCTCTTGACCTAATCAAGATGATTCGGATGATAAACTCTGTCAATGCTCGCTGCTGGCTGAACCGTGTGGGCGTGGCCAAACGGCGAATATCAGTCCCTCGCCATATGCATACGTTTGGCTCTTATTTAGGCATAGATCATCCGATTGGCGCCAAACTGGATATGTATGACCTTTGTTCACCTCTAAAGAGCCCAACGGGTTTGAAATGTAATTTGGCTCCACTGCGCCCCCTAAGTTAATACATGGGTTGTATCTCCTCGACGCATCGACCGATCTGCGCCAGATTTTTCGACAGTCGTCGGGCAGCGCCGCCGAACGCATTCACGCGTATCGCCCGGTGGACGGGCGGGGAAAATGCGCGACAGCTTCTGCGGCGGCTGGCGGGCGGCGGTGCTGGAAACTGCGGCGGAGCTTCCGCGGTGGGGAGCGGGCTGCGGCTCTGGAAAACGCGCGAGAGCTTCTGCGGTGGCCGGAACCCCCGCGGTGGCCAATAGGCCGGAGCGGCGCTTGCTGCGAGGGCCGCCCGAGGCTGCTTGCAGCTTTAATTAGGCCCGAGCAGCAAAGCGCTGCGAAGGCCTATTGTATCTGTACTGTTTATTATTATTATTCTGCCCCCCTCTTCGTGGGCCGTTTTGGGGGCTTTATCATATTCAAAAACTCACCAAACTTGGCGGTCGCGTCTAGGCGGTTTAAAAATTTTGAATTTTAAGGTCGCCGCAAAAATCGGCAAAAAAATTGCTCAACGGCGGCAACTAGCAATTTTCAAAAGACCCATTGCTATTCACTTACTTCATCGTAGAGACTTGAAATTCGGTACAGTTGTAGAGCTCACTAAGACGCTCAGAATTTACAAGTAATGTCATAGTGCAAGTATCACAGGAAGTCGGCCATTTTGTATTGAAGGTCCATTTTGGACCTCGAGTTTGACGTTTACAGCCTTCGTATTTGATCGAACTCCTCCTAGGGATTTCGATTGATCGGCTTCAAACTCGGTCAGTCTGATCATAAGGCATGTCTGATTTAAAGTTATCAAATTGGTGAGTTTTGGAGCATGTTGAAGGGGGGTTAGCAGGGGTCAAAGTTCACCTACTCGCCATGAAACACGAAACTCTTATATTTCCTATATAAAAACACATAGAGGGACCAAACGTTCAGTGATTGATTGTCATAAGATGTCCTAAAATACCCTGTGGTGAAATGATGACATCACTTAAGTCACGCCCCCTGAGAACAGGAAGTGTCATGTTTTACTGTGAACGGTCGCTATCTTAGCCCTTTGACCTAATCAACATGAAACTGTGTCCAGAGACAGAAGACATGTTGGTGTGTTGTGGATTCCAACCCCGACCGGCTGCGATGAAGCAGGTGGGCGTGGCGGCGTTGCGAACGCCATCGAATTTCGTTTGGCTCTGAATTCCACAGTTTCGGGGTGAGCTGCTCCAAACTCACTAGGATGGATCCTTATCCATCCCCGAACAGGAATCCATAGCGATATTTGGTGGGCGTGGCCTAATTTTTCTACATTGCCCCATAGAATATTTTAAAAAATCAGCCCCAAGACATGCTTTGACTTAGAATTACGAAACTTGGTACACATGTGTATCTTGTCAGGACGTACAAAAAAGTCTCTTAGAGCCATGCTCTAAACCCAACAGGAAGTCGGCCATTTTAGATTGAAGTTCATTTGACCTCGATTTTGACGTTTACAGCCTTCGTATTTGATCGAACTCCTCCTAGGGATTTCAATTGATCGGCTTCAAACTCGGTCAGTCTGATCATAAGGCAGGTCCAATTCAAAGTTATCAATATGGTGACATTTGAACAGGTGGAAGGGGGGTTAGCAAGGCTCAAAGTTCCCCTGTGATCGACTGTGTAATACAAAGGGCTTTGTCATGTGTAGGGCAATGCTGCCCTCTGGTGTCGAATTACTGAAATAATGAAACTATTTCAGTAATTTCAGTAATTCGACACCAGAGGGCAGCATTGCCCTACGGAATGACAGTTCAATGTTGAATTAAATAGGAAAAAATTAAATAATTTGTAATTCTATAACAAAAAATCACAGAGACACCAAAGTTTGAGATATTGATCATCCTCGGGTGTAGAATAATATCCAATGGTCAAATGATGACATCACGTAGGCCACGCCCTCTGACAACAGGAAGTCTTGTATTTTACTGTGAACGGTCGATACCTTCTGCACCAAACTTTGCACGAGTGACCCTGGTGGGATCCTTGACGACCCTATGTCATCATATTATGACGTCATCTAAGCCCCGCCCCCTCAGAACAGGAAGTGCCGTTTTTTTCCTTGGAAAGCTCCGTTTATGGCTCTCTTGACCTAATCAAGATGATTCGGATGATAAACTCTGTCAATGCTCGCTGCTGGCTGAACCGTGTGGGCGTGGCCAAACGGCGAATATCAGTCCCTCGCCATATGCATACGTTTGGCTCTTATTTAGGCATAGATCATCCGATTGGCGCCAAACTGGATATGTATGACCTTTGTTCACCTCTAAAGAGCCCGACGGGTTTGAGATGTAATTTGGCTCCACTGCGCCCCCTAAGTTAATACATGGGTTGTGTCTCCTCGACGCATCGACCGATCTGCGCCAGATTTTTCGACAGTCGTCGGGCACCGCCGCCGAACGCATTCACGCGTGTCGCCCGGTGGACGGGCGGGGAAAATGCGCGACAGCTTCTGCGGCGGCTGGCGGGCGGCGGTGCTGGAAACTGCGGCGGAGCTTCCGCGGTGGGGAGCGGGCTGCGGCTCTGGAAAACGCGCGAGAGCTTCTGCGGTGGCCGGAACCCCCGCGGTGGCCAATAGGCCGGAGCGGCGCTTGCTGCGAGGGCCGCCCGAGGCTGCTTGCAGCTTTAATTATTATTATTCTTATTTTTCTGCCCCCCCAAAGAGGCGCCTTTTTGGAGGCTTTAGCATATTCAAAAACTCACCAAACTTGGCGGATGCATACGGGGAGTTTAAAAATTTCGTATTTTAAGGTCGCCGCAAAAATCGCAAACAAATTGGCTCAACGGCGCCACCTAGCAATTTTCAAAAGACCCATTGCTATTCACTTACTTCATCGTAGAGACTTGAAATTCGGTACAGTTGTAGAGCTCACTAACACGCTCAGAATTTACAAGTAATGTCATAGTGCAAGTATCACAGGAAGTCGGCCATTTTGTATTGAAGGTCCATTTTGGACCTCGAGTTTGACGTTTACAGCCTTCGTATTTGATCGAACTCCTCCTAGGGATTTCGATTGATCGGCTTCAAACTCGGTCAGTCTGATCATAAGGCATGTCTGATTTAAAGTTATCAAATTGGTGAGTTTTGGAGCATGTTGAAGGGGGGTTAGCAGGGGTCAAAGTTCACCTACACGCCATGAAACAAAAACCTCTTATATTTCCTATACAAAAACACATAGAGGGACCAAACTTTCAGTGATTGATCGACATCGGGTGTCCTAAAATACCCTGCAGTGAAATGTTTTTTTTATGTAGGCCACGCCCCCTGAGAGCAGGAAGTGTAATGTTTTACTGTGAACGGTCGCTATCTTAGCCCTTTGACCTAATCAACATGAAACTGTGTCCAGAGACAGAAGACATGTTGGTGTGTTGTGGATTCCAACCCCGACCGGCTGCGATGAAGCAGGTGGGCGTGGCGGCGTTGCGAACGCCATCGAATTTCGTTTGGCTCTGAATTCCACAGTTTCGGGGTGAGCTGCTCCAAACTCACTAGGATGGATCCTTATCCATCCCCGAACAGGAATCCATAGAGATATTTGGTGGGCGTGGCCTAATTTTTCTATAGCGACCCCTAGAGTATTTTAAATGAACAGCCCCAAGCCATGCTTAAACCTAGAATTACGAAACTTGGTACACATGTGTATCTTGTCGGGACGTACAAAAAAGTCTCTTGGAGCCATGCTCTAAACCCAACAGGAAGTCGGCCATTTTAGATTGAAGTTCATTTGACCTCAATTTTGACGTTTACAGCCTTCGCATTTGATCGAACTCCTCCTAGGGATTTCGATTGATCGACTTCAAACTCGGTCAGTCTGATCATAAGGCATGTTTAATTTAAAGTTATCAAATTGGTGAGTTTTGGAGCATGTTGAAGTGGGGTTAGCAAGGCTCAAAGATCCCCTGTGATTGACTGTGTAATATGTTACACAGTCAATTACAAAGGGGATTATTTTGTCATGTGTGGGGCAATGCTGCCCTCTGGTGTCGAATTACTGAAATAATTAAACTATTTCAGTAATTTCAGTAAATCGACACCAGAGGGCAGCATTGCCCTACGGAATGACAGTTCAATGTTGAATTAAAGAGGAAAAAATTAAATAATTTGTAATTCTAACACAAAAAATCACAGAGACACCAAAGTTTGAGATATTGATCATCCTCGGGTGTAGAATAATATCCAATGGTCAAATGATGACATCACGTAGGCCACGCCCTCTGACAACAGGAAGTCTCGTATTTTACTGTGAACGGTCGATAACTTCTGCACCAAACTTTGCACGAGTGACCCTGGTGGGATCCTTGACGACCCTATGTCATCATATTATGACGTCATCTAAGCCCCGCCCCCTCAGAACAGGAAGTGCCGTATTTTTCCTTGGAAAGCTCCGTTTATGGCTCTCTTGACCTAATCAAGATGATTCGGATGATAAACTCTGTCAATGCTCGCTGCTAGCTGAACCGTGTGGGCGTGGCCAAATGGCGAATATCAGTCCCTCGCCATATGCATACGTTTGGCTCTTATTCATGCATAGATCATCCGATTGGCGCCAAACTGGATATGTATGACCTTTGTTCACCTCTAAAGAGCCCGACGGGTTTGAGATGTAATTTGGCTCCACTGCGCCCCCTAAGTTAATACATGGGCCGTATCTCCTCGACGCATCGACCGATCTGCGCCAGATTTTTCGACAGTCGTCGGGCACCGCCGCCGAACGCATTCACGCGTGTCGCCCGGTGGACGGGCGGGGAAAATGCGCGACAGCTTCTGCGGCGGCTGGCGGGCGGCGGTGCTGGAAACTGCGGCGGAGCTTCCGCGGTGGGGAGCGGGCTGCGGCTCTGGAAACCGAGCGAGAGCTTCTGCGGTGGCCGGAACCCCCGCGGTGGCCAATATGCCGGAGCGGCGCTTGCTGCGAGGGCCGCTCGAGGCTGCTTGCAGCTTTAATTATTATTACGATTCTGCCCCCCCAAAGAGGCGCCTTTTTGGGGGCTTTATCATATTCAAAAACTCACCAAACTTGGCGGTGGCGACTAGAAAATTTAAAAATTTTGAATTTTAAGGTTGTCGCAAAAATCGCAAAAAAAATTGCTGAACGGCGGCAACTAGCAATTTTCTGTTGACACAATGGTATGAACGTACTTCATCGTAGAGACATGAAATTTGGTACACTTGTAGAGCTCACCAAATGACTCAGAACTTACATTTAATGTTATAAGCCAACTATCACAGAAAGTCGGCCATTTTGTATTGAACGTCCATTTTTTACCTCGATTTTGACGTTTACAGCCTTCGTATTTGATCGAACTCCTCCTAGGGATTTCGATTGATCGACTTCAAACTCGGTCAGTCTGATCATAAGGCATGTTTGATTTAAAGTTATCAAATTGGTGAGTTTTGGAGCATGTTGAAGGGGGGTTAGCAGGGGTCAAAGTTCACCTACTCGCCATGAAACACGAAACTCTTATATTTCCTATATAAAAACACATAGAGGGACCAAACTTTCAGTGATTGATCGGCATCAGGTGCCCTACAATACCCTATGGTGAAATGATGACATCACTTAGGCCACGCCCCCTGAGAACAGGAAGTGTCATGTTTTACTGTGAACGGTCGCTATCTTAGCCCTTTGACCTAATCAACATGAAACTGTGTCCAGAGACAGAAGACATGTTGGTGTGTTGAGGATTCCAACCCTGACCGGCTTTGACATAGCAGGTGGGCGTGGCGGTGTGGCGAAGTGACCTGTAACGCCGTTGCCATACGTTTGGCTCTGAATTCCACAATTTCGGGCCCAGCTGCTCCAAACTCACTAGGATGGATCATTATCCACCCCCCGACAGGAATTCATAACAAAATGTGATGGGCGGGGCATAATTTCTCTATAGCGACCCCTAGAGTATTTTAAATGAACAGCCCTAAGCCATGCTTTAACCTAGAATTACGAAACTTGGTACACATGTGTATCTTGTCGGGACGTACAAAAAAGTCTATTACAGCCATGGTCGAAACCCAACAGGAAGTCGGCCATTTTAGATTGAAGTTCATTGGACCTCGAGTTTGACGTTTACAGCCTTTGCATTTGATCGAACTCCTCCTAGGGATTTCGATTGATCGGCTTCAAACTCGGTCAGTCTGATCATAAGGCGTGTTTAATTTAAAGTTATCAAATTGGTGACTGTCTGAGATTGCTGAAGGGGGGTTACCAGGGGTCAAAGTTCACCTACTCGCCATGAAACACGAAACTCTTATATTTCCTATATAAAAACACATAGAGGGACCAAACTTTCAGTGATTGATCGTCATCAGGTGGCCTACAATACCATATGGTCAAATGATGACATCACTTAGGCCACGCCCCCTGAGAACAGGAAGTGTCATGTTTTACTGTGAACGGTCGCTCTCTTAGCCCTTTGACCTAATCAACATGAAACTGTGTCCAGACACAGAAGACATGTTGGTGTGTTGAGGATTCCAACCCCGACCGGCTTTGAGATAGCAGCTGGGCGTGGCGGCGTGGCGAAGTGACCTGTAACGCCGATGCCATACGTTTGCTTCTAGATTCCACATGTTTCGACTGAGCTGCACCAAACTTGGCTTGAGTGATCCTGGAGGCTTGCCCGTCAATCCTACGTCATCACATTATGACGTCATCTAAGCCCCGCCCCCTCGGAACCGGAAGTGCCGTTTTTTTTCCTTGGAAAGCTCTGTTTATGGCTCTCTTGACCTAATCAAGGTGATTCTGTGTTGGATGACAGATAGGAAGTTGGTCTCGCTTGCTTTAAAGTGCCAAGAGTTTTCAATGGCGGCAACGCCGTTCGTATACGTTTGCCTCTACATTCCACATATTTTGACCGAGCTGCATCAAACTTGGCCTGAGTGATCCTGGAGGCTTGCCCGTCGATCCTACGTCATCACATTATGACGTCATCTAAGCCCCGCCCCCTCAGAACAGGAAGTGCCGTTTGTTTACTTGGAAAGCTCCGTTTATGGCTCTCTTGACCTAATCAAGATGATTCGGATGATAAACTCTGTCAATGCTCGCTGCTGGCTGAACCGTGTGGGCGTGGCCAAATGGCGAATATCATTCCCTCGCCATATGCATACGTTTGGCTCTTATTCAGGCATAGATCATCCGATTGGCGCCAAACTGGATCTGTATGACCTTTGTTCACCTCTAAAGAGCCCAACGGGTTTGAAATGTAATTTGGCTCCACTGCGCCCCCTAAGTTAATACATGGGTTGTATCTCCTCGACGCATCGACCGATCTGCGCCAGATTTTTTGACAGTCGTCGGGGAGCGCTGCCGAACGCATTCACGAGTGTCGCCTGGTGGACGGGCGGGGAAAATGCGCGACAGCTTCTGCGGTGGCTGGCGGGCGGCGGTGCTGAAAACTGCGGCGGAGCTTCTGCGGTGGGGAGTTGGCTGCGGCTCTGGAAATTGTGCGAGACCTTCTGCGGTGGCCGGAACCCCCGCGGTGGCCAATAGGCCGGAGCGGCGCTTGCTGCGAGGGCCGCCCGAGGCTGCTTGCAGCTTTAATTATTATTATTATTCTTATTATTCTTCCACCCAAATGAATTGCCTTTTTGGGGGCTTTATCATATTCAAAAACTCACCAAACTTGGCGGTCGCGACTAGAAAAATTCAAAATTTTGAATTTTAAGGTTGTCACAAAAATCGCAAAAAAAATTGCTCAACGGCGGCAACTAGCAATTTTCTGTTGACACAATGGTATGAACGTACTTCATCGTAGAGACATGAAATTTGGTACACTTGTAGAGCTCACCAAAAGACTCAGAACTTACATTTAATGTTATAAGCCAACTATCACAGAAAGTCGGCCATTTTGTATTGAACGTCCATTTTTTACCTCGATGTTGACGTTTACAGCCTTCGTATTTGATCGAACTCCTCCTAGGGATTTCGATTGATCGACTTCAAACTCGGTCAGTCTGATCATAAGGCATGTTTGATTTAAAGTTATCAAATTGGTGAGTTTTGGAGCATGTTGAAGGGGGGTTAGCAGGGGTCAAAGTTCACCTACTCGCCATGAAACACGAAACTCTTATATTTCCTATAAAAAAACACATAGAGGGACCAAACTTTCAGTGATTGATCGGCATCGGATGTCCTAAAACACCCTGTGGTGAAATGATGACATCACTTAAGCCACGCCCCCTGAGAACAGGAAGTGTCATGTTTTACTGTGAACGGTCGCTATCTTAGCCCTTTGACCTAATCAACATGAAACTGTGTCCAGAGACAGAAGACATGTTGGTGTGTTGAGTAATCCAACCCCGACCGGCTGCGATGAAGCAGGTGGGCGTGGCGGCGTTGCGAACGCCGTCGAATTTCGTTTGGCTCTGAATTCCACAATTTCGGGCCCAGCTGCTCCAAACTCACTAGGATGGATCCTTATCCAGCTACCGACAGGAATTCATAACAAAATTTGGTGGGCGTGGCCTAATTTCTCTATAGCGACCCCTAGAGTATTTTCAATGAACAGCCCCAGGCCATGCTTTATCCTAGAATTACGAAACTTGGTACATATGTGTATCTTGTCAGGACGTACAAAAAAGTCTCTTAGAGCCATGCTCTAAACCCAACAGGAAGTCGGCCATTTTGTATTGAAGGTCCATTCTGGACCTCGAATTTGACGTTTACAGCCTTTGCATTTGATCGAACTCCTCCTAGGGATTTCGATTGATCGGCTTCAAACTCGGTCAGTCTGATCATAAGGCATGTCTGATTTAAAGTTATCAAATTGGTGACTGTATGAGCTTGCTGAAGGGGGGTTACCAGGGGTCAAAGTTCACCTACTCGCCATGAAACACGAAACTCTTATATTTCCTATTAAAAAACACATAGAGGGACCAAACTTTCTGGGATTGATCGTTATGGGGTTACCTAAAATACCCTGTGGTGAAATTATTTTTTTACGTAGGCCACGCCCCCTGAGAACAGGAAGTGTCATGTTTTACTGTGAACGGTCGTTATCTTAGCCCTTTGACCTAATCAACATGAAACTGTGTCCAGAGACAGAAGACATGTTGGTGTGTTGTGGATTCCAACCCCGACCGGCTGCGATGAAGCAGGTGGGCGTGGTGGCGTTGCGAACGCCATCGAATTTCGTTTGGCTCTGAATTCCACAGTTTCGGGGTGAGCTGCTCCAAACTCACTAGGATGGATCCTTATCCATCCCCGAACAGGAATCCATAGCGAAATTTGGTGGGCGTGGCCTAATTTCTCTACATCTCCCCCTGGAATATTTTAAAAAATCAGCCCCAAGCCATGCTTTATCCTAGAATTACGAAACTTGGTACACATGTGTATCTTGTCAGGACGTACAAAAAAGTCTCTTGGAGCCATGCTCTAAACCCAACAGGAAGTCGGCCATTTTAGATTGAAGTTCATTTGACCTCGATTTTGACGTTTACAGCTTTTGCATTTCATCGAACTCCTCCTAGGGTTTTCGATTGATCGGCTTCAAACTCGGTCAGTCTGATCATAAGGCATGTCTGATTTAAAGTTATCAAATTGGTGACTGTATGAGCTTGCTGAAGGGGGGTTACCAGGGGTCAAAGTTCCCCTGTGATCGATTGTGTAATATGTAATTACAAAGGGGATCCTTTATCATTCCGTAGTGCAATGCTGCCCTCTGGTGTCGAATTACTGAAATTACTGAAATAGTTTCATTATTTCAGTAATTCGACACCAGAGGGCAGCATTGCCCTACGGAATGACAGAGTTCAGTTTTGTGAGGAAGGGAAAAAATTAAATAATTTGTAATTCTAACACAAAAAATCACAGAGACACCAAAGTTTGAGATATTGATCATCCTCGGGTGTAGAATAATATCCAATGGTCAAATGATGACATCACGTAGGCCACGCCCTCTGACAACAGGAAGTCTTGTATTTTACTGTGAACGGTCGATAGCTTCTGCACCAAACTTTGCACGAGTGACCCTGGGGGATCCTTGACGACCCTATGTCATCATATTATGACGTCATCTAAGCCCCGCCCCCTCAGAACAGGAAGTGCCGTTTTTTACTTGGAAAGCTCCGTTTATGGCTCTCTTGACCTAATCAAGATGATTCGGATGATAAACTCTGTCAATGCTCGCTGCTGGCTGAACCGTGTGGGCGTGGCCAAATGGCGAATATCAGTCCCTCGCCATATGCATACGTTTGGCTCTAATTCACGCATGGATCATCCGATTGGCGCCAAACTGGATATGTATGATCTTTGTTCACCTCTAAAGAGCCCGACGGGTTTGAGATGTAATTTGACTCCACTGCGCCCCCTAAGGTAATACATCGGCCGTATCTCCTCGACGCATGGACCGATCTGCACCAGATTTTTTGACAGTCGTCGGGGAGCGCCGCCGAACGCATTCACGCGTGTCGCCCGGTGGACGGGCGGAGAAAATGCGCGACAGCTACTGCGGCGGCTGGCGGGCGGCGGTGCTAGAAACTGCGGCGGAGCTTCTGCGGTGGGGAGTTGGCTGCGGCTCTGGAAAACGCGCGAGAGCTTCTGCGGTGGCCGGAACCCCCGCGGTGGCCAATAGGCCGGAGCGGCGCTTGCTGCGAGGGCCGCCCGAGGCTGCTTGCAGCTTTAATTAGGCCCGAGCAGCAAAGCGCTGCGAAGGCCTATTGTATCTGTGCTGTTTATTATTATTATTAGGCCCGAGCAGCAAAGCGCTGCGAAGGCCTATTGTATCTGTACTGTTTATTAGGCCCGAGCAGCAAAGCGCTGCGAAGGCCTATTGTATCTGTGCTGTTTATTATTATTATTATTAGGCCCGAGCAGCAAAGCGCTGCGAAGGCCTATTGTATCTGTACTGTTTATTAGGCCCGAGCAGCAAAGCGCTGCGAAGGCCTATTGTATCTGTACTGTTTATTATTATTATTATTATTATTATTCTTCCCACCTCTTCGTGTGCCTTTTTGGGGGCTTTATCATATTCAAAAACTCACCAAACTTGGCGGTCGCGACTAGAAAAATTAAAAATTTTGAATTTTAAGGTTGTCGCAAAAATCGCAAAAAAAATTGCTCAACGGCGGCAACTAGCAATTTTCTGTTGACACAATGGTATGAACGTATTTCATCGTAGAGACATGAAATTTGGTACACTTGTAGAGCTCCCCAAAAGACTCAGAACTTACATTTAATGTTATTAGCCAACTATCACAGGAAGTCGGCCATTTTGTCTTGAACGTCCATTTTTTTCCTCGATTTTGACGTTTACAGCCTTCGTATTTGATCGAACTCCTCCTAGGGATTTCGATTGATCGGCTTCAAACTTGGTCAGTCTGATCATAAGGCATGTTTGATTTAAAGTTATCAAATTGGTGAGTTTTGGAGTATGTTGAAGGGTGGTTAGCAGGGGTCAAAGTTCACCTACTCGCCATGAAACACGAAACTCTTATATTTCCTATACAAAAACACAGAGAGGGACCAAACTTTCAGAGATTGGTCGTCATCGGGTGTCCTAAAATACCCTGTGGTGAAATTATTTTTTAAGTAGGCCACGCCCCCTGAGAACAGGAAGTGTCATGTTTTACTGTGAACGGTCGCTATCTTAGCCCTTTGACCTAATCAACATGAAACTGTGTCCAGAGACAGAAGACATGTTGGTGTGTTGAGTAATCCAACCCCGACCGGCTGCGATGAAGCAGGTGGGCGTGGCGGCGTTGCGAACGCCGTCGAATTTCGTTTGGCTCTGAATTCCACAATTTCGGGCCCAGCTGCTCCAAACTCACTAGGATGGATCCTTATCCACCCACCGACAGGAATTCATAACAAAATTTGGTGGGCGTGGCCTAATTTCTCTATAGCGACCCCTAGAGTATTTTAAATGAACAGCCCCAGGCCATGCTTTATCCTAGAATTACGAAACTTGGTACATATGTGTATCTTTTCAGGACGTACAAAAAAGTCTCTTGGAGCCATGCTCTAAACCCAACAGGAAGTCGGCCATGTTGTATTGAAGGTCCATTTTGGACCTCGAGTTTGACGTTTACAGCCTTCGTATTTGATCGAACTCCTCCTAGGGATTTCGATTGATCGGCTTCAAACTCGGTCAGTCTGATCATAAGGCATGTCTGATTTAAAGTTATCAAATTGGTGACTGTATGAGCTTGCTGAAGGGGGGTTAGCAGGGGTCAAAGTTCACCTACTCGCCATGAAACACGAAACTCTTATATTTCCTATACAAAAACACAGAGAGGGACCAAACTTTCATTGATTGATCGTCATCGGGTGTCCTAAAATACCCTGTGGTGAAATTATTTTTTTAAGTAGGCCACGCCCCCTGAGAACAGGAAGTGTCATGTTTTACTGTGAACGGTCGCTATCTTAGCCCTTTGACCTAATCAACATGAAACTGTGTCCAGAGACAGAAGACATGTTGGTGTGTTGTGGATTCCAACCCCGACCGGCTGCGATGAAGCAGGTGGGCGTGGCGGCGTTGCGAACGCCATCGAATTTCGTTTGGCTCTGAATTCCACAGTTTCGGGGTGAGCTGCTCCAAACTCACTAGGATGGATCCTTATCCATCCCCGAACAGGAATCCATAGCGATATTTGGTGGGCGTGGCCTAATTTTTCTATAGCGACCCCTAGAGTATTTTAAATGAACAGCCCCAAGCCATGCTTAAACCTAGAATTACGAAACTTGGTACACATGTGTATCTTGTCGGGACGTACAAAAAAGTCTCTTAGAGCCATGCTCTAAACCCAACAGGAAGTCGGCCATTTTGTATTGAAGGTCCATTCTGGACCTCGAGTTTGACGTTTACAGCCTTCGCATTTGATCGAACTCCTCCTAGGGTTTTCGATTGATCGGCTTCAAACTCGGTCAGTCTGATCATAAGGCATGTCTGATTTAAAGTTATCAAATTGGTGACTGTATGAGCTTGCTGAAGGGGGGTTACCAGGGGTCAAAGTTCCCCTGTGATCGATTGTGTAATATGTAATTACAAAGGGGATCCTTTATCATTCCGTAGTGCAATGCTGCCCTCTGGTGTCGAATTACTGAAATTACTGAAATAGTTTCATTATTTCAGTAATTCGACACCAGAGGGCAGCATTGCCCTACGGAATGACAGAGTTCAGTTTTGTGAGGAAGGGAAAAAATTAAATAATTTGTAATTCTAACACAAAAAATCACAGAGACACCAAAGTTTGAGATATTGATCATCCTCGGGTGTAGAATAATATCCAATGGTCAAATGATGACATCACGTAGGCCACGCCCTCTGACAACAGGAAGTCTTGTATTTTACTGTGAACGGTCGATAGCTTCTGCACCAAACTTTGCACGAGTGACCCTGGGGGATCCTTGACGACCCTATGTCATCATATTATGACGTCATCTAAGCCCCGCCCCCTCAGAACAGGAAGTGCCGTTTTTTACTTGGAAAGCTCCGTTTATGGCTCTCTTGACCTAATCAAGATGATTCGGATGATAAACTCTGTCAATGCTCGCTGCTGGCTGAACCGTGTGGGCGTGGCCAAATGGCGAATATCAGTCCCTCGCCATATGCATACGTTTGGCTCTAATTCACGCATGGATCATCCGATTGGCGCCAAACTGGATATGTATGATCTTTGTTCACCTCTAAAGAGCCCGACGGGTTTGAGATGTAATTTGGCTCCACTGCGCCCCCTAAGGTAATACATCGGCCGTGTCTCCTCGACGCATCGACCGATCTGCGCCAGATTTTTTGACAGTCGTCGGGGAGCGCCGCCGAACGCATTCACGCGTGTCGCCCGGTGGACGGGCGGGGAAAATGCGCGACAGCTACTGCGGCGGCTGGCGGGCGGCGGTGCTGGAAACTGCGGCGGAGCTTCTGCGGTGGGGAGTTGGCTGCGGCTCTGGAAAACACGCGAGAGCTTCTGCGGTGGCCGGAACCCCCGCGGTGGCCAATAGGCCGGAGCGGCGCTTGCTGCGAGGGCCGCCCGAGGCTGCTTGCAGCTTTAATTATTAGGCCCGAGCAGCAAAGCGCTGCGAAGGCCTATTGTATCTGTACTGTTTTATTATTAGGCCCGAGCAGCAAAGCGCTGCGAAGGCCTATTGTATCTGTACTGTTTCTTATTAGGCCCGAGCAGCAAAGCGCTGCGAAGGCCTATTGTATCTGTACTGTTTCTTATTATTCTTCTTACGATTCTGCCCCCCTCTTCGTGCGCCTTTTTGGGGGCTTTATCATATTCAAAAACTCACCAAACTTGGCGGAAGCGACTAGGCGGTTTAAAAATTTTGAATTTTAAGGTCGCCGCAAAAATCGCAAAAAAAATTGCTCAACGGCGGCAACTAGCAATTTTCAACAGACCCATTGCTATTCACTTACTTCATCGTAGAGACTTGAAATTCGGTACAGTTGTAGAGCTCACTAAGACGCTCAGAATTTACAAGTAATGTCATAGTGCAAGTATCACAGGAAGTCGGCCATTTTGTATTGAAGGTCCATTTTTTACCTCGAGTTTGACGTTTACAGCCTTCGTATTTGATCGAACTCCTCCTAGGGATTTCGATTGATCGGCTTCAAACTCGGTCAGTCTGATCATAAGGCATGTCTGATTTAAAGTTATCAAATTGGTGAGTTTTGGAGCATGTTGAAGGGGGGTTAGCAGGGGTCAAAGTTCACCTACACGCCATGAAACAAAAACCTCTTATATTTCCTATACAAAAACACATAGAGGGACCAAACTTTCAGTGATTGATCGTCATCGGGTGTCCTAAAATACCCTACAGTGAAATTTTTTTTTTATGTAGGCCACGCCCCCTGAGAGCAGGAAGTGTAATGTTTTACTGTGAACGGTCGCTATCTTAGCCCTTTGACCTAATCAACATGAAACTGTGTCCAGAGACAGAAGACATGTTGGTGTGTTCTGGATTCCAACCCCGACCGGCTGCGATGAAGCAGGTGGGCGTGGCGGCGTTGCGAACGCCATCGAATTTCGTTTGGCTCTGAATTCCACAGTTTCGGGGTGAGCTGCTCCAAACTCACTAGGATGGATTCTTATCCATCCCCAAACAGGAATCCATAGCGAAATTTGGTGGGCGTGGCCTAATTTTTCTATAGCGACCCCTAGAGTATTTTAAATGAACAGCCCCAAGCCATGCTTAAACCTAGAATTACGAAACTTGGTACACATGTGTATCTTGTCGGGACGTACAAAAAAGTCTCTTAGAGCCATGCTCTAAACCCAACAGGAAGTCGGCCATTTTAGATTGAAGTTCATTTGACCTCGATTTTGACGTTTACAGCTTTTGCATTTCATCGAACTCCTCCTAGGGTTTTCGATTGATCGGCTTCAAACTCGGTCAGTCTGATCATAAGGCATGTCTGATTTAAAGTTATCAAATTGGTGACTGTATGAGCTTGCTGAAGGGGGGTTACCAGGGGTCAAAGTTCACCTACTCGCCATGAAACACGAAACTCTTATATTTCCTATACAAAAACACATAGAGGGACCAAACTTTCAGTAATTGATCATGATTAGGTGTCCTAAAATACCCTGTGGTGAAATGATGACATCGCTTAGGCCACGCCCCCTGAGAACAGGAAGTGTCATGTTTTCCTATGAACGGTTGCTATCTTACCCCTTTGACCTAATCAACATGAAACTGTGTCCAGAGACAGAAGACATGTTGGTGTCTTGTGGATTCAAGCCCTGACCGGCTGCGATGAAGCAGCTGGCTGTGGCGGCGTGGCGAAGTGACCTGTAACGCCGATGCCATACGTTTGCTTCTAGATTCCATATATTTCGACCGAGCTGCACCAAACTTTGCCTGACTCATCCTGGTGTGATACCTGACAATGCTATGTCATCATATTATGACGTCATCTAAGCCCGCCCCCTCAGAATGAATTAGAGAGATCTTCTGTGTAATTACATAATAAACAGTCCATGTTCGTTGTTTGTAGGGCAATGCTGCCCTCTGCTGCCCACTGAAATAGTTTCATTATTTCAGTAATTCGACACCAGAGGGCAGCATTGCCCTACGGAATGAAAGTTCAATGTTGTAATGGAGGAAAAAATTAAATAATTAGTAATTCTAACACAAAAACTCACAGAGACACCAAACGTTCAGTGATTGATCATAATCGAAGTGTCCAATAATATCCAATGGTTAAATGATGACATCACTTAGGCCCCGCCCCCTCGGAACAGGAAGTGCTATTTTTTTACTTGGAAAGCTCTGTTTATGGCTCTCTTGACCTAATCAAGATGATTCGGATGATAAAACTCTGTCAATGCTCGCTGCTGGCTGAACCGTTGTGGGCGTGGCCAAATGGCGAATATCAGTCCCTCGCCATATACATACGTTTGGCTCTTATTCAGGCATAGATCATCCGATTGGCGCCAAACTGGATATGTATGACCTTTGTTCACCTCTAAAGAGCCCGACGGGTTTGAAAGTAATTTGGCTCCACTGCGCCCCCCTAAGTTAATACATGGGCTGTATCTCCTCGACGCATCGACCGATCTGCACCAGATTTTTGACAGTCGTCGGGGAGCGCTGCCGAACGCATTCACGCGTGTCGCCTGGTGGATGGGTGTGGAAAATGCGCGACAGCTTCTGCGGTGGCTAGCGGGCGGCGGTGCTGGAAAACTGCGGCGGAGCTTCTGCGGTGGGGAGTGGCTGCGGCTCTGGAAATCGTGCGAGAGCTTCTGCGGTGGCTGGAACCCCCGCGGGTGGCCAATAGGCCGGAGCGGCGCGTGCTGCGAGGGCCGCCGCCGAGGCTGCTTGCAGCTTTAATTCTTCTTACGATTCTGCCCCCCTCTTCGTGCGCCTTTTTGGGGGCTTTATCATATTCAAAAACTCACCAAACTTGGCGGGAAGCGACTAGGCGGTTTTTTAAAAATTTTGAATTTTAAGGTCGTCGACAAAAATCGCAAAAAAAAATTGCTCAACGGCAGCAACTAGCAATTTTCAAAAGACCCATGCTATTCACTTACTTCATCGTAGAGACTTGAAATTCGGTACAGTTGTAGAGCTCCTAAGACGCTCAGAATTTACAAGTAATGTCATAGTGCAACTATCACAAAGTCGGCCATTTTGTATTGAACGTCCATTTTTTTCCTCGATTTTGACGTTTACAGCCTTCGTATTTGATCGAACTCCTCCTAGGGATTTCGATTGATCGGCTTCAAACTCGGTCAGTCTGATCATAAGGCATGTCTGATTTAAAGTTATCAAATTGGTGAGTTTTGGAGCATGTTGAAGGGGGGTTACCAGGGGTCAAAGTTCACCTACACGCCATGAAACAAAAACCTCTTATATTTCCTATACAAAAACACATAGAGGGACCAAACTTTCAGTGATTGATCGACATCGGGTGTCCTATAATACCCTGCAGTGAAATTTTTTTTTTACGTAGGCCACGCCCCTGAGAGCAGGAAGTGTAATGTTTTACTGTGAACGGTCGCTATCTTAGCCCTTTGACCTAATCAACATGAAACTGTGTCCAGAGACAGAAGACATGTTGGTGTGTTGTGGATTCCAACCCCGACCGGCTGCGATGAAGCAGGTGGGCGTGGCGGCGTTGCGAACGCCATCGAATTTCGTTTGGCTCTGAATTCCACAGTTTCGGGGTGAGCTGCTCCAAACTCACTAGGATGGATCCTTATCCATCCCCGAACAGGAATCCATAGCGATATTTGGTGGGCGTGGCCTAATTTTTCTATAGCGACCCCTAGAGTATTTTAAATGAACAGCCCCAAGCCATGCTTAAACCTAGAATTACGAAACTTGGTACACATGTGTATCTTGTCGAGACGTACAAAAAAGTCTCTTAGAGCCATGCTCTAAACCCAACAGGAAGTCGGCCATTTTAGATTGAAGTTCATTTGACCTCGATTTGACGTTTACAGCCTTCGTATTTGATCGAACTCCTCCTAGGGATTTCGATTGATCGGCTTCAAACTCGGTCAGTCTGATCAAAGGCATGTCCGATTCAAAGTTATCAATATGGTGACATTTGAACAGGTGGAAGGGGAGTTAGCAAGGCTCAAAGTTCCCCTGTGATCGACTGTGTAATACAAAGGGCTTTGTCATGTGTAGGGCAATGCTGCCCTCTGGTGTCGAATTACTGAAATAATGAAACTATTTCAGTAATTTCAGTAATTCGACACCAGAGGGCAGCATTGCCCTACGGAATGACAGTTCAATGTTGAATTAAATAGGAAAAAA
>NW_019369779.1:5000-58931 GCF_002775205.1 Xiphophorus maculatus | reverse complement strand
TCAAACCAACAGCAGGAAAAGCAGCCGATCGCCTATCAAACCAACAGCAGGAAAAGCAGCCGATCGCCTATCAACCAGCAGGAGTTTCCCCACTCACAGTGACCTCAACACAAACCCCAAAGTTACACAAACCTGGAGAAGTAAAATAAAAGCAAAACCAAACAGAATCTGCCTGTTTTGTGTTTATTAATAACAAAGATCTAAAAAAATTGAAGATGTGGTGAAAAGATTTCCTGAAAAGTGGAAAAAAGTAAATGAAATTTGAAAAACATTTCAGTGTGAGCAGCAGCTCATCACTGACTGCAGATCAGCGTTAACATCGATTTTACAGAAGAAGAAGAAACGCGGTCCAAACATCCTGCAGATGACCACTTCCTCATTTCAGGTCCACTGAGAAATGCAATGCAACCACAGCGGTTGCTACGGCAACTACCCAGCCTCTCGCCTCCCGTTTTTTTGAAATCCAGCATCAGGATGGGACTTCCTGCATCCATGTTTCTGTCCCTCCAGCTAATAACTCAGCAGCAACACCTTCATGCTCAGACAGCATCCCATAACGCTGAGTCAGCCTGACGCAACGCCGAGGAACCGGGCGGAACCGGGCAGAACCAAGCCGAACTGCCGCCATTTTCCGCCGTTCTTCATCCTGTTCAACGCTTCCAACATCACCTGAGGCCCAACAGGAAGGTGAGGCACGAAGTCCAGCTGAGAGAAAACTTACAGAAACTTTTCCCAAATATTTACTAAAATCAGGAAAACGGAAAACATCCTGAAAACCAAACGACGACGTGAAGATGAGCAAACGCTCATCAAGACCTGGAAGAACCACGAAGCTTCAACTGAACCGGAGCAAAACTAAAGCAAAAACATCCGAAATATGGAGAAACTTTCATTTAATGAGATTCAATTTAAACTGTCACCAAAAAATCCTCACAAATAAACAGAGAGAAAAAAATCGTACAAAAGACACAGATTCATTTAAAACTATAGACACAAAACAGAAAAACTACGAGCTGCAATGAGCCCAAACGTTTCATCAGAACCACAGTAAGAAAATGACCCAAATAATTTTTATAAACTTTATGAAACCACCAAACTAAAGAGTTATATGGGAAAACCTGATGGTTTCAAAATAAAAGCCCGGGGACAGAGAGGCCTGGTTTCTCAGGGCGCTCCGGTTCAAACGAGGAGGAGGAGGAGGATGAAGGTGGGAAACCATCTGGTCCAGCCCGAGGTGTTAGACCCAACCCCCTCATCCTTCATCATCCTCCTCTTCCTCTCTGTCTGCTTCTCAGCCAATCAGAGCAGCTCCTCATCACCTCCACATCAGAGAATCGTTTATTACCGTCTCACAAAAACCCAAAATCTGCAAACAGAACCAGAACTTCAGCAACATTTAGAGACTGCAGATTATAATCTCAGCCAGGAGAGGAAAACTAGATTTAATCTGATCTTTTATAATATTACTGTTTCAGTAAAGTTAGCAACGTTAGAGCTAACGTTAGCACAAGTAAGTGTTAGCAATGTTAGCATAGATAGCAAAGGTTACTGTGTTTGCTAGATTAGCACAGTTAGCAACATCAGCGTTGTACACCATGTTAGAAAAATGTGAGTTTTCTGCAGTGTGGAAGAAAAACAACAAGTTGTGTCTGACTGACCAATTTCTTCTGCTTCTTTTGTTTGCAGATTTTTACATTTTATATTTCTGTCGACTAAACAGTCAGTTTTCTTTACCTGATTAATCTGCTGGTAAATTTAACAAAGTTTTTATTGTTTAACTGCAAGAAATATTTAATCCCAACATATTAAGTACGTTACTGAGAGCAGATGAAATGTTAACGAGAAGGAGGCGATATTCATGTTTATGGGTGAAACGTGGCTCCTGCTCCTCCTGCTCCTCCTCTCTGCTGGGGGTTGCAACATAATCTCATCTAAATAAAGGTGGCGCTATAAATAGAGAGCAGCGAAAACAGGGAGGGAGAAAGAAGAAGAAGAAAGGAGGAAAGATGAGGAGGAGTGACCTCTTGCTTCACCTCCTCCTCCTCAATCAGCATCAACGGCTTCTGGTCTGGATTTCTCTGCTGTGTAACGACATGCTAATCTGTGTGTGTGTGTGTGTGTGTGTGTGTGTGTGTGTGTGTGTGTGTGTGTGTGTGTGTGTGTGTGTGTGTGTGTGTGAATGGGAGTTTCAGTGGGACGTTTGTGTCCAGGGGGACAGAAGTCAAGCAGCTAATTAAAAGCCGTCTTCCTCACCCCCGACTTTTGTTTCTACACATTAACCACACACACACACACACACCCCGCCGGGTCACGTGAGCGCAGCGTAATTATCACATTAGTTTCATTAATGAGTCAGCGGCTCCAGTTGGTCTCATGTTTTCATTTGATCACTTAATTAACTTCATGGATTCATTTTATTAAAAGAATCTAAATAAATAAAAAAGTTTCCATTTCTCCGTGTAAATAATTAATCCTTCCTGTTTTATTGTTATTGAATTTATTACACAGATCATGTTAATAAACTAAAAACTATAAAATCATACAGTTTAAGTGGATTTTCGACAACAATAACTCAAATAATAATAAATATGATTCTCTACTATTTGCAAATATATCAATGTAATTCTTATTTATATATTAACTAAATATATCAGCTTTGTTTCATTTTTATTTGCATTACTTTGTATTTAGATTCTGTGTTGATTTTAATTTTTATGTTTAGTTACCTTTATTTATTATATAATCATAAATCACAATCAATATGATAAATAAAATGATTATTACTCTTATTAGTAATAATACATATTACTATTATGAATACATTTAATTTATATATAATTAATATTGATGTATTTTAATTAAAGCTCCGTTTTTTACTGCTTGACCTTTGAACTCAAAAAGAAATATAAATGAATCCGATAACTAAACCATAACTTGTAAATATAATTATTTAAATATAATAGATTACTGAATATATACTAAGGTTAATGTTTTGTTTTTTTTTAAATATAAATTTTAGTTTTATTATTAAATATACATTTTAGAGACCATATTATTTTTAATCTGGATTCAGTTAAATGATCTTTTTTATTATTGAATAATAAATGATATTTGTATTAAACCTGAAATCAGAAATAAATCATATTTTAATTATTGCCTGACTGTTGAAGTCAGAAGAACCGAATCGGATCAGAACCTGCAGAGACTCGGTTCTGGAGCTGACCCGGGTCACTCCGAGTCGCTCCGACGGGTCAGAGACCCGGTGAGGAGGAGGAGGGATGATGAAGAGCAGATAATGAGGAATCAGTCGGCTGGCTGCCCCCCTCCTCTCCTCCTCCTCCTCTTCCTCAAGCTGCATCATGTCTTCACACAACTCGACTGCAGGGAGCCGGTCCCCACGGCAACACAACGCACTCTTTGTGCGCCGCACTTCATCCAGCAAGGAGGAAGAGTAGTGAGGAAGAGTGCTGAGGAAGAGTAGAGAAGAGAGTAGGGAGGAAGAGTCCGGCTCTTTGTTTCCTCCAAGGATTTCCTGGAATCTCTCCGTTCTGCTCCACATGCTTGGACTAAGACTTTTGCACAGCGGAGGCATCCTGACTCTTCTTCTCCTCCACTGATTCCTGTTCTTCCTGTTTTCCGCCTGCAGGCCGAACCCAACCAGCAGATGATGAAACTTTACAGCATCCAGACCCACAGGGAAGAATCCACATCCACTGCACAGGCCCCGCCCCCATCCAACAGACCACGCCCATATTATACAGGCCACGCCCACACCTCCCTCTAACCAGAGTCTGGGTCGGCTCGGCCTCAGTGTTGAATTTGTTACTGAAATGGTAACTGTTCATCTGAACCGAATCAAATGCAGCTCCAACATGGAGGAGATCCTGCAGCACACACACTGCTGCAGCACACACACACACACACACTGCTGCAGCACACACACACACACACACACACACCGCGCCGCTGCATCCTGTCTCATAAAGCTCATCCAGGACGGAGTCTGGCTCCTGAAGCTTCAACGCCTCAAAACAGGAAATGTTAAAGATGAAAGCTTCATCTGGAGGAACCAAGATGGCCGACAGCAGAGCTGTTCCAGCTAACATCAGTCACAGCTTCAGAAAACAATCTAACTATGTCATTTAGAGGAGAAGTCCTACATGTTTTATTCTCTAAAACAAAAAAGTTTCAATTACTTTTTCTGTAATAATTACCTTTAAACTGAAAATACAGAGAAGACAGAAATAATCTGCTCCAATCTGTTAGCTTTGCTTCATAAATGAACAAAAGATGGACTGGTTCATCAGAACCAGCTCAGTTAAAAATCTATCTGAATCTTAAAATCTTCCAAAATTTAGACTTTACATTTTTGAGCCATTAGATCAGCAGGTCAGTCCTTCACATGGAGAGCGTCCTCAGATGACCAAACCAGGGGAGCGGATTAAAAACCAATAACCTAACAGGAAATATTTGCTCAATTCTGAAAGTTCTGTTCTGTATATCAGAATAAAACGATCAAATAAATTATTAATTATGAGTTTCTGCCTGTATTACAGGATTCTGGAGCCATTAGATAAAAAAAGAGACCCACCCGGTCAGAGCTAAAAACTGGAAATATCGGCCCAGATAAACATCAGATCGGTGCATCTCAGACCCAACATTACTAACCTGTGGTGTTTTATTGCTTTAAGTCTTGTTTTCTGCTGTTTGGGGGCATAAATTAAACTTTTATGAGTTTCACTTGGATGTTTTCCGTTTTAAAAGTGACCTTAAAGCTCCTCAGGTTGAACCATTATCTAACCGGTCCGGCCCTGAGACTCCGTTCGGTTTGACTCCCGAGGGCCAAACCAAACCCAGGCCGTCAATCATTGACCCGGCTCGGTGATAAGGGACTCTTTGGCCCAGTTAAGGCCGAGTTATGGGAGTTATTTAGCGGCCATAACAGCATCCTGCGCCGCGGAAAACACCCCGGCTAACAGCTAACTGAGCCGGGGGAACTTCCCCGAGACGACGGTGTGGGGCTGAAAAGTGCTGGCGGTGCGAAAATAAATCTGATTTAATGATTTTGATTAAAGTTGCAGCGGAGGGAGACAGAAAACAGGGACTGGAGAGGAGGAAGAGGAGAAGGAGGAGGAGGAGGAGGAGGATGCAGCAACAGGCGTCACGTCGATGCTGCTGCTAGGAAGGCGCTGGAAAAAGTGTCAGAAACACGGCGAAAAGTCGACAAACTGCCGCAAAAACTGGCGCAAACCGAGCGGCAGGGACTCCCCGACCGAGCCTCAGCCGCGTCGGATCGGTTTATAAATGAACCGGGCTCGATTTAGGGCTAAATGTGTCTGGGCAAGGTCACCGTGTTGGTGCTCAAAGCTAGACGCACTTAGCACAGAAGAAAGCAGGAAACGAGGAAGAGGACCTTCAAAATAAAGCAAGCAAACGTTCAAAACCATCAAAAACAACAAAATATCAACAATTACATTGACATTTCCACACACACACATATATATAACAATCTTTGATATCCTCACAGATGAGCTCCCATAAAGTAACAGTCTATCAGTTTTCTGAGAGGAAACATCGTTAATCAGAACTTATCAGATCTATGAAAACATTTACTTAATCAATCATGACGAAAAACATCTACACAACATCCAATATGGCTGCCACATTCATACACTAAAAACACAATTATTTAGCTTCTCTAACAAGTTATAAACCAATTAATCAGCTACACAAGATCAGTTAGTGACAGTTTTTTTCTTTTCAAAATCATCACTTTTCACCCCAACAAGGTTGCAACATTCGCAGTGGATGTAAAAACCCGTTTTTATGGACTTCTTAACCAAAACATCTGAAACGTTCACAAATCTACGGAACACCAGCGGGAACATGGACTGACCAGCTAACAAATATTAACTTAACAAGCTGAAAGTGACGTGTTTTTCTACATTTCAGAGATTTAAACTAAGCACGTTAACTAACAGTACACTAATTAGCCATTCGTTTAAATAAACCATCAGAAATAACAGTTTTTAGTAATTAATGTTGCTTTTATGTCGGATTTTACAGAATGGAGTCTGTAAGCGAAACGTTTACAGCGATGTGGCTCAACAGGTGTTTTATTGTGACAGGCAGACCGGAAGAAGCAGCTCTAGCTTACCGCTAGCTTGCAGCTCTTACCGTCTGGGACTGATAGCGCTACACATGGTAACTAGCAGCGAGGCTCCGACCAAAGTGCACCCAGATATGGATGCTTGCCTCCGGCTGAGCAGACTTTGACCCCCCCTCCTCCCACCCCCTCTTCCCCTCCGTGTCTCTCTCTCTCTCTTTTCTACCCCCCACCCCCCCACGGCGGAAAATAACCGCCGAATAACAGCCAGAAAAAGTGCAAACGGCTGCTAAAAGTTGCGCTAAAGAAGGTGAAAACATGAAGCTGCTGGTGATAATTAGCCGCAGAGTGAATGAGGAAGAGGCGGAAGAGGAGCTGAAATTCCTCCGCTTGGATGCGCATCAAACTAGGAAGCAACACGGAGAGGAGAGAGCGAAAAAAAAAACCCCGTGGAAAGCCCACTCCACGGAGCGGAGGCTAACTTTGAGTCGGCAGTTTAACTTGTTGCTGAGAGACGAGCAGCAGGTCGCTGCTAGCGGCAGAAAAAGGCTGACTTACCGCGGACTTTGTTGGGGTTGGGCTGCTTGCGCCGAGACATCGTGGCGAGGATGATGATGATGATGATGATGATGATGAGGGGGGATGAAGTTAAAAAAAAAAAAAAAAAGGGAGGAAGAAGCTGCAAAGTCGCTCCGAAGAGGAGAGGACTCAAAATGGCGTTTCTCCGAATGGATGTGCAAACTTGGACAAACTTTACTCCGGCTTCTCCTCCTCCTCCTCCTCTCTCCTCCTCCTCCTGGTGCTGCTGCTCTGCTTCTCTTCCTCCTCTCCTCCTCCTCCTCCTCCTCTTCCTCCTCTCCGAGGAAACAAACAAGGCGAACTCAACTGTAGAAGTGTAACTGCCGCTCCGGAGGTTGGCTGAAGTGGTGGCCGGGCTCCAGGCTCCGTGCCCCGGCCTGTCTCTCGCCGTGTCTCGGTGTCTCTCTGCCTCTGAACCTGATCAGTAAAGCTCATCACGTGTTGTCTCCAGTCTCCAAGGGGACGTGGCCACCAAGCATCTCTGCCTTTACGCACGGACACACGTTGCCTCCAGGGGCGCGTCCAGGAAGTTTGCACCGCGGGCAGGGAGGGGGGAGCAGATGGGGGCCATGAACCACCAAAACAAACTTTATGGGTTTAAATGAACATATTTGGTTATCCTGCTGCCATGTAAATAGGGAGGGATGAATAAATAAAATATATTCTACAACTCATAAACACTTAATTTAAGATTTAATATTTCTTTTTTAAAAAGCTATCACTGGAGTCAAAGCTGCAGTATGTAATTTCTATGAAAAATACGTTTTTTTTTTACATATTTGCTTAAACAAATATGTTGTTTTTGTTTAAGTATTTGAATAACAAAATGTTGTGACAGTTTGTTATGAGAGATCGATCCCTGAGCTACTGTTGCTGTCTGAAGAAATGCTCCAGACCAAAACAACCAATCACAGGTAGGGGGAGGAGCTTAGCACTGCGACTCAACTCATGCACTCGCTGCTAAACATGCTAATGGTGAAGAAACAACTTACCGTTCCAGGAAAACTGTTTATCCACCGTCACTGGTGGCTATGCTAACTAGCCTTAGCATTCACAACAGAATCTGTTGATGGGAAAACAAATTGTGATTGGCAGAGCTAAGTCCCGCCTCCTGGGTCTGATTGGTTGTTTCTAGTTAAGTTGCACTCCAGTTTTATCACAGTTTAACTTTAATCCATTAAAGTTATTTAATTTTATATATATTATTTTGTTTTAATTACTCTCAACTTATATGTTGGACTTTGTTTATTTAGGAATAATGCACAATGTGTTATTATTTTGTACAAAGCTTGAAAAAATAATTCAATAAAAAGACCTTGATTATGTATTTATTTATTTTCTGTATATGTGGGGAATAAATGCATAAAACTAAATTGAACTATTGTTTACTTTATTTTCTAATTCAGTCTTCTGAGACTTGAAGCCAGTCTCCTTGTCAGGATGTCTGATCGTGTGAAATAATGGGGATGAGCCACTGGTCCAACTGGTCCCCTCTTAGTGGATTCACTGGTTTCTGGATCAGTTCCTACTGGAACCAAACCACCAGCAGCAGCTCGGTTCTGTTTAATCTGTTCATCTTGATGATTGAAACTGTTTATTTAACAGTTTTATTGGAATATTTTATATATGTAACAGCAAAATGTTCCAACAACTCTTTATGAAACTTTGTAAATCAGCACTAAATCTTAAGTTTAACCACCTTTAATGTGAAAAGTTGCTCTAGAATGTAATAATAAAGGTAATATATCGTCATATTTAACCCGGCTGCAAATGAAACTCACAGTTTTCACTTTCAGCAAAGGCAATATTGACAATGAAACCAAGAACAAGCCTTTATTTCACCATGGAGGCGTTTAGAGATAAGAAACCGTCCCAGCCACACTTCAGAGTGGCTGCAGCTACTGAGTGGAGCGCTGATAAGGAGCAACAGCCCTGGGGGGGCAGGGAGCCTGGGGGGGGGGGCAGGCAGCAGCCTGGGGGGGCAGGGAGCCTGGGGGGGCAGGGAGCAGCCTGGGGGCTGAGGCATGGCGAGGCATGATCTGGAGAGGATGCCGCTGTCAGCCGGCCTCAGGGCAGCGCTGCCGTTTCCAGAGTCCAGCTCGTTTCCACACAGAGGAAAAACTGCAGGATTTCAACGTCCAGCAGGAAAAACGTTTGTTCTGCTCCAGATCTGCGTCATGTTTCTGATCTGAGCAGCAAAATAAAGACTTATTTACATTTAAAACTCATCTAACTTCTGTAAAAATCAACATAAAATAATTTCAAAAGAATTAAATGCTGAATAACATGGACTAATTTACTGCTGTTGTCTAAATGTTGACTCATAATAATCTGAATTTGTGTCGTCTGGATGTTTCTGCTGCGTTTGAACTCTGGACAACAAATCAAGAAGTTCAATTTAACTGAGGAAGTAAAACCAAAAGGGAAATATTTTACCATAAAACACAAATTTAAAGAGAAATCACATCAATTTAATCAATCAATCAATCAATCAAATTTTATTTGTATAGCACATTTCAGCAGCAAGGCATTTCAAAGTGCTTTACATCATAACAAACACAGAATCACAATGCAATATAGAAATTTGTAATTGATTACATTTCAAATACAATTCTAAACAGGTGGGTTTTCAGTTGAGATTTAAAAGAAGTCAGTGTTTCAGCTGTTTTACAGTTTTAAAGACTCTAATCCATCCATCCGTCCATCCATCTGTCCATCCATCCATCCATCCATCCATCCATCCGTCCATCCATCCGTCCATCCATCCGTCCATCCATCCATCCATCCATCCATCCATCCATCCATCCATCCATCCATCCATCCATCCATCCATCCATCCATCCATCCTCTAATCTCGTGCAGATCGCTGTATCATCTGCATACTGTGTAATCCAGGAGATTTTCTCTCTAGTTGGTTGTTTTCTTTCTTTCTCTAAATCATTCTGATGTTTTCTAACAAACTGAGGCTGAATTTGTTTTCTGGATGAGAATAAAGTCAATTTATTTACATTTTATCTTCATCTCTTTCTTTTTTATTTCGTCCTTTCTGAAGGTTTTTCTTCAGATTTTCCTCTTTTGTTTGTTCAGTTTTTATAATCTGCAAACCTTTTCACGGGTAAAATAAAGAGGATGAAACAGAAAACATCAAACGATAACTTCCTGATTCTTTGAAATCAGCGTCTTGCAGTTTGGAGCTTTTAGATTCATCATCAGTTCAGTTGTCAGGATTTCAGATTATTTCTGTTTTGTGTTTTCTGGACCTGATCTAGATGAAGTTTGCTTCATTTCTTCACCACGTCATGAAAGATGTAAAACTCTTGAACATAAAGCTCAGAAAAGTTTCCTTTGTTCAGGAAGACCCTGAGGCTCCTCGGTGGTTTGTGGAGGAGAACCTGACCCGTTCGGACCGCCGCTCGGCCGCAGGATGAAGATGTTTTGTGCCGGGTGAGCAGCAGCCGCTCCGACTCGGTGAAGCTGCAGACTAAATTTAAACGTTCTGCCGACTCTCATTGTTAAATTTAGTGCGAGTGGCTCGACTCCTCGCTCGCTGCATGTCTGCTTGCTCTCCCACATTCCTGACAGCCCTCCATCTCCAGATACAGACCCCTCCTCCTCTCCTCCCATCATCCCCTGCTGGAGGGAGCGCAGGCAGCTCTCCTCCCATCACACCCCTCCTCCCCTGCGGGCGGCTGCAGCCGAGCAGGAAGAGCCTCTCCGCCTGTCTCGGGCTGGTTCGGCCTGCTGCTGATGAAGGATCTGGGTGTTTCCAGCTCTGTCAGACATTTTGAGCTGCTCCTGTTTGGCTCCCTGCAGCAGCAGCGCCGCTTTCACACCGAACCACGAGAAGGCAGCAGCTGTCTGACACTTTTACTGAGTTTTGATAAAGTTAAGATGAAGGCAGTTCTTGTTTTCACTTCCTCCTCTCTGCTGCTGTTCAGTTGAGATGTTTCCAGGTTTGGCCTGAAGTTTTCCTGCTGTGCGGCATCAGAGGGGGCATCCTGCAGTGTTCCTGCGGCGTTCCTGCAGCGTTCCTGCGGCGTTCCTGCGGCGTTCCTGCTCCGGACAGGCCGGCGTGGCAGCGATGCTTCCTGTGGGACTCGGAGCTTTTGAGGAACTCGGTTCCTCGGGAGGAAACAGGATCTGAGGGGAGATTTAACCAGAACCAAGATCTCTGAGTCATGGCTGCTGCTGCTTCTTTCCTTCAGTTTGACCCTCAGTTTGGTTCGACCTGCTGGAACAACAACAGTTTATTAGAAAAGTAAAACCAGAAGCTCTGAAGCAGATCCCAGTTTGTAACCTGCTTCTTCCGCTCCATCATTTGTTCACTTGAAGCATCACAAACATTTCAACATCTGCTAACATTTTGTTCCATTTAGTCACATAATCCATATTAAATAACTGCAGCTTATGGAAAGCTAACATGTTGTTGGTTAAATGAGTTTGAGGCTCAGAATGAACCAAACAAAAAGTCTCAGTTTGAGTCTAAAACTCACAAACTGATGTAAACATGATGAATTTTACTATCTGGAAGGTAAAACAGCCATCAGTTTGCTCTTAGTTAGCTTTCTGAGGCTAATGCTAGTCATGATGCTACCACTTTTTACAACTTCCTGTAGCTGCTGAAGCTAGCTGATGTAAAAACAAACATGATAAATGGGATTTTATTTTGTGTTGGTTTGGGCACCGCTAACTAAAGAGCTAGCTGTGCTAACGCTGCCGTGCGAATCATAAATATAAGCTCTGCTAATGCTAAACTGCTACAACCACAGTGTTTAGTGGAAACTAATGTTAAAGCGCTAACTTCAGCCATGTTGATACAAACCATGTCACTCACTGCTCTCAAAACCATTCATGAGATTGTTTTACATATATTTGTTTAATTATCACCCAATTTAAGTTGTGTTGTTATGTGCACTTCATTTGTTAATCTGTCTTAATCTGCCATTTTCTTAATAAAGCTAAATTAGCAAAAGATGCTAAAACCGCTACACAGAAAATTAGCTCTGCTTTAGCAGAATTAAAATCAACACTTTTATCCTTTTCTATGATATTTACACTTTAAACAGACTAAACTTTTCAGGAAATGTCTCCAAACTGCTCATTTTCTTACTTTATGTAAAGGCTAGCTGTGCTGCATTGCTAATGCTAATAGCTTCAATAACAGGAAGTGCATGGAGATGAAATTTCTGCTGTGAATTTTTGACCTGTTTCTTTTTTTAAATTAGCAAAACTCTGAAAAGTCTGAACAACATTCTGGAACTAAACTAAATTATTCCAAGGTCAACAAATGGCCCCCGGGCCACAGTTTGGACACCGCTGGATTAGACAGGCACCAAATCATCTCATCTTATTTTGCTTGTTTATAAAGATTATTGACAAGTTCAATAAAAAAAGGTCAAACTTTCTTTGTCATGTTGATTAAATGCATAAAAACTGAAAATCGGCCCAATAAACAGCGTTATAGCTGATTGTTTTAATTTGACCTAATATATCAGTGAAACAGTCCTAAATAAGCAAACACACACACACACACACACACGCACGCACACACACACACACACACACACACATACACACACACACACTCACACATACACACACACACAGAAAGACAGGCAGACAGATAACATGGTTACGTCACTAATCCAATCACAGCCTTTCACTTCCCCGTTCAGATTAATGGCTGCTCCGCCTAACGATGATCCACTGTGGATCCTCAACACGCTGACAGGAAACGACTCAGTTCACTCAGAAACGACTCAGTTCACTCAGAAACGATTCACTTAACTTCACATTCTGAAGAGAAACCAGATATTTACATACAGCCGTGGTAAATTTGTTATCTTCTTTGTAACTTATGAAACTGATGATATTTTAATAAATCAAAGTATTCTAATCTCTGTTGAAATGAATCTCTGTTCGTGTCTCTTTGGTCCGTTTGGCTACATCAGCCGGGCAGCGCTCGCTGTTCTTAGCAAATGTCAGAACCAGAAACACTGTTACTAAAGGAAAACACTTTGTTTCATATCTAAAAAATATATTCAAGAAGATTTTATTTGTAAAAATCTCACCCTGTGCTGAAGGGATGAGTTCGACTGGAGGGCCAAACAAAATCATCCGGATGTCCCCAGATGGCCCCCGGGCCACACTTTGGACATCCCTGGCTAACAGGAGATTAACCTGGGCTTTATGGATGAGAAGAAACCAAGAAGGAAACATGGAGGAAACAGAATGACCAGAGTTCAAAGTTAGAAGGTTAGAATGGTCTAGTCAAAGTCCAGGCCTGAAACCAACTGACAGTCTATATGAAAAGAGTTTTCAGACTCTGCTTCACATCTGGTTGTCATGTCAGCAGAACTGCTCTTTATATTTTCATAAAGTAAACAAACGAAACAAAAAGCAGCAGAAAAACAAAGATCTTCTCTTTCGGCGCGTCCCACTCCAAACCTGTTCCTCTGCCGGAGCTGATTTGGGTTTTCTAATGAGCCGCTTTGCATGTTTTCAGCTCATCACTGCGGCTCTGCGTGCGTTCACCCAGTCACCAAACGGCGCAGCTGCAGAGACGCCGATCAGACGCTCAGTTTGGGATTCTGAATCTGCTTCACAGTTTCAGGAAACAAAAGCAAAGAAACTTTTCCTTCGCATCCTGAGATCCAGAGAGGCAGAGGAGCGAGTGTGATGTTATTTATTGGACTGTAACCATGGAGCTGTTGCCGAGGAACGGCCCATCGCACACAAAAGGGTGGATTCATCCATTCATCCAGGGGAGTTAAAGAAGAGGAGGAGAGGAGAGGAGAGGAGGAAGAAGAGGAGGAGGAAGAGGAGGAGAGGCATCCTGCGCTGCTGCTTTCCCAACCCAGCGGCTGCACAGTTGACACAGTTGTTGTTGATGAAACTTTACACACCCCGCCTCTTCCTCCTCCTCCTCCTCTTCCTCCTCCTCCTCCTCCTCTTCCTCCTCCTCCATTGGAGCGCTGTCCGGACAGGCAGGCAGTCACATGAAGCCAACACCTGTCGGTGGTGTGGGGGATGAAGAGCACATGCTGCTGCTGCTGCTGCCGGCCAGCAACAGCAACACATGTTCTACTGACCGACCCGGCCTGGCCCGACCCGGCCCGGTTCGGCCCGGCGTCCTCCAGCGCAGCACAACCCAGCCGCAGCAAACTGCAACCAGACATGTGCTCTGCAGAAAGAGGAGGAGGGGGAGGGAGCAGCAGGCAGGGAGAAAAACCGGTTTCCAATAGAGACGGATGATTTGTAGGTAACAGTTGTTTGCCTTGCAGCCTGAGAGCGGCGGGCCGGAGAACCGGATCAGGATCAGCAACCGGGCCGCACTGATCCACACCTGCTGAGGCACAAGCTCCAGGTTACAGCTGCAGCACAAAAACCTGGAAACAGGTCAAAACCGCAGCACAAAAACCATGAAAACAGGTTAAAACCGCAGCACAAAAGAACAGAAAACATGCTCAAAGCAAAGCACAAAAAACCCTGGAAACAGGTCAAAACCGCAGCACAAAAACTTTGAGAACAGGTTAAAACTGCAGCACAAAAACCATGAAAACCGGTTAAAACTGCAGCACAAAAACTTTGAAAACAGGTTAAAACCGCAGCACAAAAACTTTGAAAACAGGTCAAAACTGCAGCACTAAGCCCCTGGGTAAAGCTGCAGCACAAACACCATGAAAACATGTCAGAATTGCAGCAACAGGGGCGTGCCGTGGTGGCGTAGCGGTTAGCGTGACCCGTACTTGGAGGCCTTGAGTCCTCGACGCGGCTGTCGCGGGTTCGACTCCCGGACCCGACGACATTTGCCGCATGTCTTCCCTCCTCTCCTTCCCTGTTTCCTGTCAGCCTGCTGTCATATCAGGGACACTAGAGCCACAAAAGACCCTGGAGGGGAAAAAAAACAAAAACTGCAGCAACAGGAACTTGAGTCGGGTTTTGCTGCTGCATCATGTAAACCTTCACCTGAATCATCGACCTGCTGATTCTGGTTTGATCTGAAACTTTGTGGTTGTTACGGCTCGTCTCTGTGCATCGCCCCCTGCTGGACGGAACCGGCGTCTTTCTACATCCTCAGATCAGAGACAGATGGATAGAGAGAGAGAGATAGATTAAGGTTATGTCGTTCTAACAGCAGAGCTCTCACATGAGGAAAGGTTAGGTTAAGGATGTCCAAAGTGTGGCCCTCTGGATGACTCTGTTTGGCCCCCAGGTCACAAATCTTCAGTATTTTTCATTTATTTACAACATTTCTGTTTTCATTTACTACACTTTGCCAGAAAACGACAAATGTTGCCAGACTTTTGTTGCCAAACAAGGACAATGACCCTAAGTTCCTAAAAAAAACTAAATCTGTGATTTAACCTCCTGAGACCCTGCATCCTCATATGAGGACATTACATTTTTGTAAACACAGATGTAAATAATAACATTGATTGAATGGTCTTATCGTCACACAGATAGACCCAATGTCCTCGTCTGAGGACATTGGGTTTTGAGATAACCACTTATTGTAGAAAGCTGAAATTTCATTTTTAGGCCAATTGGGTCCTTATGATCCCAAATGACAAGGAGAAATGTATATGCAAAAACAGACCCATTGTCCTCATATGAGGGCATTGGTTTTGACATAGTTCAAGAGCACATAGAAAGCTAAAATTTAATTTCAACTAAAATTAGGTCATACTAATATGTCTCCCAAATAGTAAGGAGACATAAAAAATGCACATCAAATAAAAGCCCGGGTCTCAGGAGGTTAATACAACAATGATTGATCAACAATGACTCAGATTCCACTATTACAAAATTCAGACTTTATTAAAATCTTGTCGATGTTGTTTTTTCTGTTTTAATATAACAATATTTAGATAAATTTGGCGCTAATGGCCGACAGTTTTGACACCTCTGGGTTACCCTAGATGGGTGACGGTTCCGCTCCGGTCCTCGCAGCTCCAGAAAAACCCCGTGTGTGTTTGAGTCGGGACCTGGAACGACCGGTTTTTGTGATGCTGATGCGTCAGATTCCGTTGCCATGACGTCGACTCACCTGTGGCTGCAGGGGGGGGAGCGGGGGCGCCGCCGACTAAAACTCACACAGTAAGGCAGACAGACAGAAACTCGAGGAAAAACACCGATGTTTCGGCTTGTTTCGGTTTGTTTCGGCTTGTTTTGAGTTTAACATCAAACTTCGGTTCTGGACCAGCAGGTCCAAACTGGAGTCAAGATGGCTGCTCGGATGGAAAGACATCAGAAGCTGCTGATGATCAGGAGAAACCAAACAACAAATGAGTCTGGAGTTTACCGGACTGGAGGTTACTGGGAGGGGAAGAGCGCTGCCTCCCTCTAGTGGCCGGCTGACCTTACTGCAGCTTCCTGATCAAAAACAACCAGCAGAAACGGGTCAAAGGTCACCTATTGGAGAAAAGCCACTGGAGGCTGAGATAAAGAATCAGCTGTTTTAAATAAAGTTGGTTAATTTGGTCGTTTTTATGTAATAAACTGATTTTCCACCACAGAATGAATTAAAATACCAGTGATGCTGGTTTGGATCTATTTCCTTGTCATTAAATTGTAAATCATGTTTTTTCTTTTCATTTTCATTTTGCATATTCAACATTCTGCGTTTTGTGCAAAAGTTTTATATTTTTCTTTATTTAAAATCCTAAAACAGAAATAAAATGTCCTGAAGTAGATCAAGACTTTTGTCTGTTTTAAGGCCTGTAACATTTGTTGCACTACAGAAGTTTGATTTAGCTGTTCTGAAGGCATGTATAACATTTAAAGATTGTTGCAGACCCTTTGACTAGGCCGTTGTAGTAACTCAATACTCCGAGGTTTAAAATGTTTCTGTGCAAAATCCAATAAATGTTCAAGATCAGTGAGACATTCAGTGATTTTGAAATGCTTTATTTGTTAGTACACAGTGTCATTATTGTTATGAAAACAGGAAAAAGGATAAAATCACATTTGATTTGGTCAAAAATCGTAAAACTTCATGAACAGGTTCAGTTTCCAGACAGAAAGGAACAAATTTTGTTTAATACAATAAATCAGTAATTAATTAGAAATTAGCTGCGTTAGTCAAATTTTCTCTGAAGTTAAAGACAAAAATGGGAATTTTAATTCTTTTAATTTTAAATGTCATTAAATGAGCAAAAGATAAAATTACAGAACAGTGAAGTTTTATAGAAGAATCACACTGATATGAAATGAATTAAAAACTGAAAACCTTTTAGTTGTAACATAAAGTCACTCTAATCAAAATTAACCACCTTGTCTCAACTATTGTGTTTTTTTAGTGACACTTTTAGCTGATAATATTTAAATGCATCTAAATTGTCTTAATGTGGAAATAAAGAAGAGGACGTATAGGAGGACATTTTGTGTTTCTTTACAATAAAACAAACTTTTCAAAGTCTAACTTTTAATTTCTGGTCCTGCAAATTAAAAATATCTTCATTCTGAATTCATTTCCGACTCTGTCCAACTTGTATCTTATTCTGAAATCCTCATCCAGGATTTATTCAAATTTAATTAGAATTTACATAATTTTCCATCTGAAGATTCTTTCATTTATACTAAATTAATCTTTCAGATTTATATTTTTGGTCTTCAGAGAGCGATTATAGCTGATGAATTATCTGAACATGTTGATACTGGAAACACTGATCCTCAATGTGAAGTTTGATTTATGCAATTTGTTGATTTTAGAATAATTTCAAATGATTTAAGACAGAAAAATGATCCTGATGGATGTAACTTGTAGAATTTGTCGTTTCTTCTCACTGGATGAAAGGACAAAGGTCACGGCATGACCTTGACTTCCACCATTGCCGTCATCTAAAAGGAAACACAGCAATCAGTTTCACAGACAATTAGCATCAAGATGCTAATTAGCATCAAGATGCTAATGGTACAACAATCTGATTTTTAGGCTTTTAATGTCAAATTTAAGGTAAAATCTCCAGTTGGTGTTTCTAATGTATAGAGAAGATTTTTCTCAAGACACTTAGCAGAAATAAAAACGTTTTGTTTTTATTAGCTTATTAGCTATTAGTTTTATTAGCTACGTTTTAGCTCTCGTAGCTAAAACTTCATCAGATCTCAGCATTTTCCTCAGGTTATAGCAAATATTTTAGACTTTTGATAAAAGATTGTCGGATTTACCAAATTCAGTGCCAATTTTATCCTCATAAAAACAAACTTTGCCAAAACTTTAGCTTTGCTATGTTTTTGGTAGCTAGGTTAGTTTGACATTTATAACTTTTAGCTAATATTTTATCTTATTTTTTAAAAGTCTTTCTAGTATTGAGCTACAGTATCTTAAACTGTTGTTATTGGATTTTTGCACATTTAGTAGGCTAATGCTAATGACTTAGCAAGCAGTAACCACTTTAGCTAATGCTAAGCTAACATTTATTGCTGTAAACTGATAAATCTTGTGATAAATTAATGTAGTTTTAACCTATATCTACACAAAACTAAACAGTTTAAGTTTAGAATTTCATCTCTAAATACTTATTTTTTTCTAAATCGAGAAAATGTGAACCATTTTAACCATTTAGCTAACGTTTAGCTAATGTGTGGGCTGCTAAATCTATTTCATAATATGCCGGCAGATCAACTTTCAGCTGCAGTTTAATAAACATTTAATTTGTTATCTACTTAACTTTGCCTTTTTTAAGTTAATGATGACAATAAATAATTTTAACCAATAAATCCATAATAGGTAACTTTTTCAATTTAGCTACAGTTTATTGCTAACAGGCTAGCAAAACCCCATAATCTTTGGTAGTTTAAAATTTTGGCTAATATTTTATTTGCTACGTTTTATTTTTACATACTTCTTTTTAACCTCATCTGGCTGTAAAACTAATGTTGAAGTTTGATTTTGAGCGAGCCGTTGTGGCGTTTACATCGGGCAGGTTGTCGCAGTCCAGCACCACCAGGAGCGTCTGGAGTCCCGGCTTCGTTGGTTTGAACCCAACCTTGCGGGATATTTGGCTCATAGGAGGAATCGTCCTGGGAGAAAACATGTTTTAAATATAAAGCACAGGAAGCTGCAGGTGAGGCAGGTGAAGCGGGTTTACCTGTAGTTGTAGACCTGAGTCTCCAGCAGCCCGGCTCCCTCCATGGCCAGCTTGGCGCCGGTGAGGGGGAAGCCCATGGTGTTGGTGAAGGAAACCATGACGTACATGTCACGATTCACTTGAGGCTGCCCACTCAGCTGGATACAGGTACACACAACAACAAATCAGTGTGAAATCTTCAGACTATTGAAGGTTTCATGGACGTTCAGTCTGGGTTTTACCGTTATGTTCAGTGGTGGAAGCTTCAGGGCGATGGTCTTGACCTCTGACACTTCTACATCGTCGGTTTGTCCGGTCACAGTGACCTCCAGGCTGCTGTTAGAGTCCAGCTGAGAGACGTACTCCTGAGGCGAAAGCTCAAACACCTTAATGCTACCTGCAACAGAAACACAGACATATCCAGAATGTCATGGGAATCCCTGTTTAAGGCCAGGGATCTGCAGCCAAAGCCACTCACTCTGGAAGGCGTCCAGATCAAGCCTGAAGTCCTCGACTTTCAGTGGATCTGATGCGACCACGCCGGTGTAGTAGGTGGGGCTGATCTCCATATGAACTTTCACCGATTTCATCGTCTCACTTTGGTTGTAAAAAGTCACTGAAACCCTCAGAGGATCACCCACATAGCCCTGGACAGAGAGGGAAGAGGCAGCAGCACAGAGTTAAGGTCCTGTGTTGTACTTGGATCTGCAGAGGTCCGCCGGACACGACTGCCTTAAGATACTGGGTGCTACACAGAAAACCTCTCAGCAGGAAACAGCGTTCACATTGAACTGTATGTTAAAGATGAGAGTCTGTGCAACGAGTGGCCAATAGCCAACTGACTGCCACAAAGGTTTCCAACTAGCTTAGAAAACTAGCTAGCATCCATTTGGATTGTGGAAAACGAAGGAATTTGTCTGAGAAATGTAGTCCTTCGGTATGTTGGACCATGAAATCTCAACCATCTGTACATGACGGCCTTACCTCACACACTCCTTGGTTACCTAGCAACAACTTGTTATGTAACTTGCGCAGCAGCAGTTTCATGTTACTCCAACATACTTCACTCCTCCAGGTCTGCATGTACTCACTGCCGACTCAAAGCGGATGTCCACCGGATGTAAACTTTTAGGACTGCGGACGCTGAGACGCATTGACTCACTCAGGAAACAGCGTTCACATTGAACCGGTTTGTATGCAACACCGAGCTGATAATGGCCTGGTGGTGATGGAACGGGGTTGACGACCCAACCAGCCCATCAAACTCACTAGTTTGTAGACCATTGGTAGACTAGACGCTTCACTGGTCTCTCGTGGTCAAAAAGTGAAGTTTTTGATTTACCGGTCAGTCTATGTTTCTACCTCATCTATGGTCATGAGATTTGGGTAGAGACTAAAAGAACAAGATGATGGATAGAAGCGGCTGAAATGAGAGTGTCTGGACTCTCCCTTAGAGACAGACGCTCAGCCATCCAGGACGGACTCAGAGTAGAGCCGCTGGTTCTTCATGTTGACAGGAACCAGTTCAACCTGTCAAATCTCCTGTTTTAGTCAGAAAATGACCATATTTTACCTCTCTGTCCCGCCTGCTCCAGTATTTCCCTTAAGTTTCCTGTACTGTAGTAATTACGTTGCACTACCCTTGGTAAGTTGTATCCGTGATGTCGTACAACTCAAAGCCTTATCTCTAGGATGGATGGATGGATAGTTTCCTTACCGCTTGAGCTGAAATCTGGATGGACAGCTTGGAAGCAGGAAAGTCGGAGTTGTCTCTCGAACATCCGTACTGCTCAGCCAGAGCCATGGTCTGCTGATCTGCCAGACTTCCTGCAGATTCAGATTTTCTCCATTCACCTTCCTGTGCTAATCTTGGTAACTTTGATCACATGACATATAAAGCAGTTTAAAATGACCTTCTGGATGCTTATAGGTCCCTGTGATGTCCTCAGGTCCCCAGCCGCTCAGTGACTTGGTGTAAATGAGCTTTCCAACATAAGTGGTGTCCACCTTGAATGGAGTCATATTGCCATACTTGTCACTCTTCATGTGGATCAGGTCACTGTTCACCTAGAGGACAGTCAGCTTATTACTCTACTGATTTATCTGATGACTCAGGTTTAACGTCGATCTCCCTCCAGTCTGACCTCAGCGAAGACGAAGCCGCAGTCGAAGGGATGACACAGCTCACCGTCCCTGATGGCGATGACAGGCGCCGGACCGCAACGGAAATATCCTGGAACACAGCGAGACACAGTTGGGATAATCGGTGCTTCCTGTGGGTCTGGGATGTTTCTGTTGTTCCGCCTCACCGTCGTTGGTCTCCTGCGGAGTCGCATCCACCACCTGCCATCCGGAGTACTTCTGTGGAAGATCGACTCGCTTCATGAACGCCTCGTTCCAACAGTGGAAGTTCCTGCACAGAACCAACTCAGTGACTGTTGTTGGCCATAAACGGTTAGCCTTGACGGCCGTGGCGGTCGCTGACAACCCAAAAGGTTTAAAAACCCTAAAAACAGGTTAAGTTTGTTCCTCGGAACCGGTATCGTGCGGAGCGTTTGGACCAACCAGATGGAGTCCTGGGTGTTGTGTCTGTCAGGCGTGCCGTCCGGCTTGAAGATGAGTTCGGTCTTCAGGTTGCCCGTGTTGTCGTGGGCTGAGTTGAAGTTGGTGATGACTCTTGATGGGATCCCAAGGCATCGCAGGACTGCAGACAGACAAACCGTTTAGCATCAAATACTCATTTCTGTTCAAACTTTAACACTTTAGCTCAGACAATAGAGAAGAAATATAAACTATTTTTCTCCATACTGTTTTCTATCCTCTGATTTCAGCAGCATCATAAGCTGCTAATCTCATTTTAACATTTTTGCAGATCCTCTGAGACATTTTTACACTTAAACAACAAACTTTATCAGAAATCTACTTTTTGCAAATACTCCAACTCTTTTACCCAGAAGCTTTTGGTCTTTTAAACAACCAGCTTACCCTTTCAGCTAACGTCTCATGTATTAATCCTGTCACCTCTTGCTTTTGCAAACATCTAGTTGGTATTTTTAAATGTCAAGTTTTTACATTTAGCAAACATTCCAGCTGTTAAACTCACAGCTGTTAGTCTTTTAATGCTGGTTAGCTTTTGCTCAATCAGAGCAATGCTTTCGATTGCTTTTCTCATTTGGCCAAACATTTATCAAACATGGTAGCTATAAAAATTCAAATTATTCAAATTTTAGCTATTACCAGATAATATTACACACAGCATTTATTTATTCAGGCAATGTTCCAGCTCGAAAACCAATTTTGACTGAAATCTCAAACAACAAATCAAATTCTGGCCATAAAAGTGTTTTTACAGTGTGCTGCAGTGTAGTTTTTTACAGTGCGTCTTACAGGTGTTGAGGACGCCGGCGTAGACCCAGCACTGAGCAAACGACACCGGCGCTCCGGAGGTGTGGTACTTCTGCAGGATGCTGGCGCTTCCTGTCCAGGTGGTTGGCGGCGTCCCCATGGAGAAGTCATCGCTCCAGTTCCCAATCAACACGCCGTTGTCATCCTGGGAGTTGATCTAGAGGTCAAAGGTCAGGGAAATAGGTTTAGTTTACAGGTTGAGACAGAAAACCAACAAAAAAACTAAATTTAATGCTTGTTTTATGGATTCTGAATGAAGTTGTTGGTGTAAATAAAACCTGGTTAAGATTCAAAAACCGAATCGTCTCACCAGAGCAGATGCAGTGCGAACCATTTTCACCACGTCACCGCGGTTATGAATCGGCATCCTGCAGGCGTCCATGATGTAAATACAGGCGTCCAGAATGCCTTCCTCAAACTGCAACAACAAACTGCAAAGGTTAACGGCAGGTTCAGGCGGATCTGTGCTCTGCTGGTTCAGCCGTCGGCCTACCTGCCCGTACACCCAGCCTCGCTCGGTCACTTGGTCCGATGTGCCCATATAAATCAGACCAGTTGAGTTCAGAACGTACTCAGAGCGTCCGGCGTCATCCGGGTAGAAAACATCATCATCTGCAAACATGATCAGAAACCGACTCACACTGGCCCAATCAAACGCCACTCAGATGTTGTTTAGTGACTTTATTCACAAAACAAGAAGTTCTTTCAAATAATTGTGGTTAATATAAAATGAAAAGAGAGAAAGTAAAATAAATAAACTATTTTCTTCAGGTTTGCTCTCAGATGTTGAACCTAAAGAAGCTTTTAACCTTTGGAAACAGGAAATTCCCACAGTGAGCTCATTATTTCGGTGTACCTGGATTCCAGGGGTTGAACAGCAGGTAAAAGTTGGTGTTGGGGTCCTTCTCGGTCCGCTGCATCCCGTTTCCCATGGCGACGGCCACGTACATCCGGTACAAGCCCACGATGGCCTTGGAGCTCGCCGTGACGCTGAGGGAAACGACCGTATCTCGAGCTTCGACAATCTGACCGGCCCAGACCGCACCAGAATGGTTACCGAAGTTCACCACCACCAGGGACTCCTTGTTGACCGCAGGGTCGGCGCCTGGAGGACAGAAATAAAATTCACACGAGACCCAGGAAGAGAAACATTCTGAACAAAATGACACGAGCGTTCCTGAATCTACTCTGATTCTTTTAGCACTGAGTTCAATCAACATGACTCGTCTTGAAGGTCAGAGTTTTGGAGAATGTTGTTTTGTCAGGAACGCTGATACTGTCTTCACTCCACAGTCTTAATGTTCTCAGTGTTAGGAAGTCGATGCAACTTTCCCATGTCAATGTTACTGTTTCTGATTTTCCAGTAGATTGTAAACCGATCCTCCGTTTGGCAAAGGAGGGATAAATCTTTGTGCCACTGAATATACGCTTTGAATAAAAAAATATATTTTGCATGAACTCTGTGAGATTTCTCCATCTGCAGAGATTTTTTATAAAACAGTTGAAGCCTGTAAGGCAGCAGAACTGGGATTAGCAATCTGGTTATCAGGCTTGTGGATGAAACCATCTGGTCTTGGACCTGCATTACTAATATTGCAGTTTTATGTTTATATAGTCCAGGCTGTCTCTTCAAAATAAGAGTCTGGTACTAAAAGAATTGCAGTGAACACATTGGTCTTTTTGCCCCCTTATTGGGTGGAAACACTTTTAATCTGAAGCTGGATTAACTGAGTTTAGAACCATCAACCAAAGAGTGACGTCGTTCTTAAAGCAGCAAAACACACATTGCTGTTCTCTAGCAAAGAGAAGAAGACGAGGCCAAAGGCCAACAGCTCAATGAAGCCAAAACACTTCTGGCAAAGTCAGCAGATACTTTATACACAAGGAAACCAACCAATCAGAGCCAAGATCAGGCCTGAACCTCACCAATCAGAAACTCCAGCTGGAAGTCGTCCTGTGGCGTCGCCGGTCGGTTGAAGGAAACGTCGATGATGAACTGCTGGCCGCGGCGCACCACCAGGACGTCGGTCATGTACTCGCCGGTGTAGTGATGCGCCGCATTGACCTCCTTCCGCATGTCGACGCCCACCACCGACAGCTCGTCTGACGCAGGCGGACATTTTGTTTTTAGTGATTCAGCTCGTTCTGGCAGCAATAAATCATTGGAAATCGAATCCTACCAACTCCAGGTTGAGCCGATTTTGGAATGAGATCGGTTTGTCCGTCGAAAGGCTCGAACTCACGGAAGTCATCGTGATCAATGTGAAGGTTTTTATTTGGCACCTAAAAGAGAAACAGAAACAAAGAGAAATGTTGTTTAACTTATACGCTTTGATAATAATGATAATAACGTTCATGTTGGGATGTTTACCCGACTCGTGTAGCGAAAACTTTTTTTCATCGTGGAAAATCTTTGTGTGAAATCAGGTCTGATAAAAAGAGGAAAGATCTGAGATGTTATAAAACATAAAAAAGTTTTATTCTTCGTCTGAATGTGGAAACGTTTTGTCTTCAAAACACAAACACATCGTTACTGAAAACCTAAAACTAGAGGAAAGAATGAGGCAGCAGAAATGCTAGAACCCGCTGAGTCACTGGTTGCCATGGTGACTCCCGCTCCTTTCAGGCCAGCAGTTTGTTTAAAATGAATATTTTAAATGAAATATTAAAAACTAGAAGAATGTTGTTGAATGTTGCAAACATATTTTTATATTTAAATCTGATTTTCCTTCATTTATTACTGAATTGATTTGAACAATTACTATTCATTTATTCATTTTGTTTAGTAGTTTTAAGTGGGAATCTTTATTACTAAACCTGTGAAATACATTTATTTTACCAATAAAACCTTAACTGATTTATTATTTCTTCATCAATTGAACTTTCACCTCTGATCTGAACAATATCATTAATAACTCCGTTTCTGTCCAGAATAACTAATAAAATCATATTTTTATGTTTAAAGAACATAAAATACAAATTTAAATCTTCAACTTTTATATTTCAGGACCAGTTTGTTTTCTAGAGTCACGTTTCTTCCTCCAGATTTACATCATTGATTATTTTACCATAAAAAGTTGAATCATTCAAATAAAAGTATTTCAGTAAAGTTTTTCATCTTTCTGCTGAATTTTCTCTGAATGGTTTTGCTGATTAAATGGTTCTGGAGTTGGAGACTCACCGTCCAGACGGAGACGCGTCGGCCCGACCCGGTTCTGATCCGACCGGCGCAGCATCACTTTTATTCACTCTCACCACTTCCTGTTTTCATAAAGCCGCTCCAGAGTTTCCTCTCCTTCTGAGGACAGACACTTAAAACCAACAAACTTTTCATTTAAATTAAATAAAAATGTTTGTGTTCAACAAACATTTTTATTTATATGATCAGTTTTTACTTCTAATGAATCTAAATTATTGTTGGAATTTTGTCAACTTCTTGTTTTTAATTCAAATGAATGAATTTCTGACGTCATTTGAGGAAAATCCTCAGAAAACAGGAAGTTTGTCAGACTGAAGGTGACCTTGACCTTGACCTTGACCTCTGCTGCATTTTCCATCAGCGTTTTATACAGACTCTGCAAAATTAAAGGATTTATACAATAAATAAAATATTCAGAGAGAAGTTCATTATTTTTCTACAGAAAGTCTAAAATAAAATAAATTTAAATGTGTTTAACTTGATCTGTTTTATAACATTAATATTAAATCATTAAAACAAACTGGAACTGATTAATTTATATTTTGAAGCACATCAAACCGTTTCAGGATGAATTCACTTTTTCACATCCGATGGCGGCCATCTTGGATTTTAGGATTTATTTTATGGATTATTTTTATGAATAAATAAAAAAACAGAAGCACCAAATGGTTCAGAGAACCGTCTACCGGCTGTTCTGCAACAAATATTAATAATGAACGACTTTTTATTTATTACACTGCAAAAATACAAAACCCTACCAAGTATTTTTATCTAGTTTCTGGTTCAAATATCTTAATAAATCATTTCATGAACCTGCAGTTTGTGTTAAGTCAATATTTGAATATTAAAATAAAATTCCTAATTCCACTGGCAGAAAAATGTCAGGTTATAAATGAAGAAAAGTATTTTTATCAATATTTCAGAATATTGACTTTTAAAAAGCTCCTATTTCTTTTTGAAAAGTGACTGTAAACCAGTTTTGATTGATTTCTCTGACATTTGCATCAGAATCTAGATCAACTAAAACTTGTTAAGGTTTGGTGTTTTTGCAGTGCATTCTGCTGCCAGGCACCAAGAAGGTTTTGGGTTCAAATACTGAAATAAATTTGGTCAGAGTTTTTCAACATGGGGAGCGTGAGCCAAACGGGGGACAGAGATTCTGCAGGGGGGTCAGGATATTTCAGATTTTTCAAATATTTTTGTATATTTTTTAATCTAAAGTTAAAATCATCCAACTTGTAAAAACTGATGAAATGAAAATAAAGTATTTCAGTCAGAATTTAACACATTCAGTGAACAGAAGTTTGTTCATTCTGGTAAAATTCTGCATTTTATGTAAAATATCACAATATAAAGCATTAACTTTGATTTTCTAGTTTATTTTTCAATTAAAATGTTAATTTGGCTGAAACCCTGGATTGGTCCAAATGATTCATATCAAATCTGAGTTTTATTCACTAAAGTCAGGAACATTTCATAACGATAATAATGGATTTATTTGCCCATTAAAGCAGATATTAATCGTCTCGGTCAGTTTGTGACGTTTGGGGAAGTAAAGTTCCTCCAGAACGTTCTCGGGTCGCAGCGACCCGTTTCTCTGGTCGTGTTTGGAGAAGCTGCAGAGAATGAAAATCTGCTGACTCGGGGTTTGTTTCCTCGGGTCGCTCCGACTCGCTGCTGCTCATCGCTTCCTGTTTTCTCCTAAAGTTTCTCCGGATTAAACCGTCCGACAGATTAAAGCTCCAGGTTTTATGTTCTGGTTGATGAACAAGCAGAGAGAAAACGGGTTTAAAGGGAAACTCAACCAGTTCATTCAGGAACTGATGTTCTCAGATGTTTATCAAAGAAAAAAGGAGAAAGTTTTGAGGCAGACATGTTATTCAGGTCATCTTACAAAATGTGTAATTTGAATGTCGTTTATCAGTTTCATATTTCATAATCAGCTTTTCCATAAATGCAGTGATTCAGTTTGTGTTTCATAAACACTTTAAGGAATGTGAACAAGATTCCTAATGAACCTGTTAAAGTTTATAAATGTTTACTTCGGAAAAAACAGAAAAGATTTGCGTTTTAAAGGCTCCTGCATATACATTTCCTCACCAGCAGAGGGCGGTGTTGGCTGGTAAAACAAACTGAATCCGTCATAAAACTCAATAAAAATAACTTTTTATCTTATTAGTTTAGTTTTTAGTGAATCAGGAGAAGAATTGATCATATCAGACAGAAGAGGATAAAAAACGGTTCAAGATTTAAATAAAAACAGGAAAAATAACTGGAGGCAGAAGTTCCTGCAGTTCCTGTTGTCCACCAGCAGAGGTCACTGATGTCCCCAGTAGCCACACGTGGGGCAGGAGGTGAGAGAGTCTGTCCAGCTGTGTGCCGGCTTCTGATTGGACAGATGGTCCAACGGTAAAAGTCTGGAGACAAGGTCAAGCAGAGACATCACACCTGGTGGGCTGCGTGGCCGTGCGGCGTTTGGACCCACGCAGATCCACGCAGACACCAAAACAGATAAAAAATGATTTATTTTAAGTTTCTGTGAGAAGGATGTATCTGAGAGAGGCTCTCTCTGTGTGTGTGTGTGAGTGTGTGTGGGGGGGTGTTGGTGTGGGTGTGTGTGTGGGGGGGGTGTTGGTGTTGGTGTGTGTGTTTGTGTGTGTTTGTGTGTGTGTGTGTGTGTGTGTTGGTGTGTGTGTGTGTGTGTTCTCCTGCTGCAGCGCCGCATCACCTCAGGAAAATATGTGCGTTAATATGCAGCAGAGCTCCGGATTGTTTCAGATTCTGCTGACGTCAGCAGGAGGAGGAGAGACCCCCTCGTTGTGTGTGTGACTCAAACACACACACACACACACACACACACACACACACACACACACACACACACACACACACACACACACACACACACACACACACACACACTCGTCTCCCTGAGTGGGTGTGAGTGAGAGATCCTCGGTCATTCATTATTTCCAGTTTTTCTCTAATCTCCGGTTTGTTTCGCTTCACATCCGGTTTAAATTTAATCCAATGAACTGAAATGAGGGGAAAAGATCTTCAGGGTCTGAATGGAAACTTTATTCCAGATCCAAACAGCTTCGGTACATTACAGACTGACAGACTGACAGACTGACAGACTTTCCTGCTTGGAGGAAAACGTAAAGAAAGCGTGTAGTACCACCAGCTGCCAGTGGGGGCGCTGTTTCATAAGATGAGCTCGGATCGTTTTTAAGGTTTGAATAAAAACCTGTTTACTTCACTGATTAATAAATGTCATATTTCCATCTGTCCTTCCAGGAATTTAAATTTAATTTCTCTGTTTTTACACTTTATTACTATTAATTTTATTAATTTCATGTCACGTTTCACATCCAGCCGCCTGGGCCGGCCCAACGTTGTTTGGGGCCTGGAGCAGAATGTGACAGGGGCCCCTGTTAATTAAGATCATCAGTATCTCAGTACAGATGATCTCAGCTAAATAAACAATAATTGTTTGTTATTTGCTGAGACGTTTTTATGAACAAAACCAGATTAAAATCCTCAGATTTTGTCTATTTTAACACAACAATAAAAAATCTTAAGATTATTCTTTGGATTTTCACAAAGTAAACTTTTAAATATTAAAAATGTTATTTTTTTAAATGTATCTTTGTTGAAACATTGAATAAAATGTAACCGTCTCAGAATAAATCAAATTTTAAAATGTTTCTTTTGTGTTTTCTCAGTTTATTATTTTTTAATTAAATCCTTTTTGCAAAACAATTTAATGCAACTAATAACTGTGAAGTTATGAGTTATGGGCCTAAATAATGTTTCAAACTATTATTGATAAATGATTATTATGTACAAACATGTTTATTGAAATGATAAAATTAATCCTACTGCTGCCAATTTACACATTTTAGTTCATTTTATTAAATGGATTTATGGTTCCATTTTATTAAAGTTCAATTCAATAGTTCCTAGAACATTAATAACAATAATTTGATTTATAAAAACTGAATCATAAATTAGTCTGAAACCTAAAATCTGGTTTGAATCTCTGCAACAGTTTCATGTGTCAAACTGGAGGCCCGGGGGCCAAAACTGGCCCATAAAATGGTTTTATGTGGCCACATTAACAAAACTCCAAGTGATTAAATATTATTCTGTCAGTCAAATTAAATCTGTTTTATTTACATAAAGGGACAAATTATAATGTAGAAAGTTGTTAAATATTATTTCATTTTTATTTCAGAGAAATCTGCAACAGTTAATAATAAATAGTTTTATAAATACATTTTAGAACATCATGATGTTCCCAAAACACAAATTAGTTTTTCTAAGTTTGTGCTCCTCTTTTTTATGTCTATAAAAAAATTTAATTTCTCCAGGAAAAAATTACAAACAGAATTTTTCTTCATTGAAATGGAGGGAAGTGCAGCAGCCTTGTTTCAGCCAGCTGACTGGCAGTGCTGTGTGACTCTGCATCTCATCAGAAGGATTTTAAACCAGAGAAAAAGCAAAAACCATCAGATGTGAAGGTGAAACATTTAAACCAGGCGGGTCCAGAGTGGGTTCTGGAGTCCAGAGTGGGTTCTGGAGTCCAGAGTGGGTTCTGGAGTCCAGAGTGGGTTCTGGAGGCCCGGCATCCTGCATGTTCTAGTTCCTCCCTGGTTTAACAACCTTTCAGCAGGTAAAAGTTCTTCTAATGATCATCATTGGATCCAGGTGAGTTAAACCAGGGAGACACTAGAACATGCAGGATGCCGGGCCTCCAGAACCCACTCTGGCCTCCAGAACCCACTTTGGCCTCCAGAACCCACTCTGGCCTCCAGAACCCACTCTGGACCCGCCTGGTTCAAACCTCCAGCAGCCGTCGGTCCGAAGCTCAGGGAGAAAAAATTAATGAACTGGAAAAATTTAGATTCAGGAAAAAACATCAGAAAATGAGAAAACTGGAAAAATATCCAGCAGGAAGAAACCAGAACCAGAACATTAACCAGAACCAGAACCAGAACCAGAACATTAACCAGAACCAAATGAAAACGTTCGGGGAGTTTCTGAAGAGTCCAAACTGAAGACACTGAAGTAAGACACTGTGTTCTGCTGGGCCCACCAGAACCAGAACCAGAACCAGAAATGAAACAATGTTCTGATCTCATGAATGCAGGAAACTAAAACTTTTGGGTCTGAAACGTTTTTTCTCTTTTTTTAAATGAAAAACATAAAAATCAGTGAAAATTAAAATATTTAAATCATTTTAATTCTAAAAGCAAAAATCTGATTTATTATTTAAATCAACGTTTAAGTTTTTTATAATGTTTGTCATAAATTAACACATTTTGTTATTTTAGTTTGTGATTCATCTGTTTATTTCAGTCAGAACATTTTAGTCATCAAGTCCTGAAAATAAACCAAAGGAAGGAAACGATCCTAAAATATGAGGATGATGATGATGATGATGATGGAGGGATGGATGGAGGGATGGATGGAGGGATGGATGGATGGAGGGATGGATGGAGGGATGGAGGGAGGAGCTTTCTCTCTGTCTTTTCTTTTCTCACTCGGGACGCGTAAAGCGGAGTGCGAGCTGGAGCGGATCGGAGCGGATCGGCACCAACCCGCAGAGTTCTGCAGAGGAGGGACGATCCAGCGGGAGGAAGAGGAGGAAGAGGAGGAAGAGGAGCGGCCGGCCAGCAGCGGGGCTCCGCCGCGGTGGATTTTCTGTTTGCGCCTGTTTGTGTTTTGTGCGGGGAATGTGCGGCTCCTCCTCTGCGGCTCTCCAACTTTGTGACTCTGAGCTCTGATGCGGAGACGCGGCGCGGAGGATGGGAGAAAGCTGGAGCTCCAGGTTCCTCACCGTCCTGCTGGCTCTTCACGTCGGTGAGCGGAAACTTTCCGTTTCTTCTCTGTTGAATCTTTTCTCTTTAAAATCGGTTCCGGTCCCATTTTTGCTCGTTTCTCCCGCGCGCTCAGGAAACTCTTTGGTTTCTGGTTCGGTTTCGCTCCAGACCTGATTTCAGTTTTTATCTTAAAATGAAATATTGGCGATTAGTTTCCTCCAGTTTGGCTCCAGCCGGGATTCACTTCACATTTAGACTGCGTGCGTGCGTGTGTGTGTGTGTGTGTGTGTGTGTGTGTGTGTCTGTGTGTGTGTGTGTGTTAACAAGGGGGATGCCCCCCTCCACCCTCCTCCTCCTCCTCTTTACTCCGTCCTTCCTCCTCCTCCTCCTCCTCGGTTCGTCCCAGGCTGTTTTGCTGCGGAATTTCTCCTAAAAACCTTAAAAATGTGAAAATTAAAATCTGCTTCGATCTTGATTGAATTATTATTTTATTTTTAAAAACTGATCGAAGATGCATTTCAGTTCGTTCGATGACGCGGTGGTAAATAACAGGTAGAATCCAGATATTAGACGGTGGATTCCAGGGTTTAGTCGGTGTCCCGCCGCAGTGCGACTGTCCGGAAAAAAAGATGATTTTGAATCGAAATTTAAATCTACAGAAAAACATCAAACAGAAATAAAACATGTAAATTTATCTCCGTAATTTCCCTCAGTGCGCGCGCACAAACGTTGGTGCACGCGCCCTGCTCGTGCACGGTTTCACACCTTCTTCAGTTTGTAATAATAATAACAACAATAATAATAATATTAATAACAATAATACCATCATCTGGCTGCTCCGTGCTGAGCGGGCCGTGCCGGGCCTGCCGGCTCGGTTCGGCTGCAGAACCGAACCGGGTCCCCGGAGGCTGCGGCTGACCGCCTCAGACCTCCGAACCGAACCTGGTTCTGTTTCTGTTGCGTAACGGCGCCGTGGAGGAGGCTGTGCGCGCGCCCGTGAGCCCGTGCGTGACTGTGGAAGAGAAAAACTGAATTATTCAGTCCGAACGAATCCGTGTCCTTTGTTCAGATTCAGGAGGAAAAGAATCAGGACTCAGTTGAACCCGTCCGGACCGTTTGATGGGTTGATGGCGGTGAAGCTGCGGGAGGATTTGCGGGAGGATTTGCGGAATCTGTGCAAAGGGATCGAATAAAATCGACCGGCTGGCCTGAATTTAACAAGCCCGTTAGAATCAGCTTTGATCGGGACTGATCCGGTTCTCTGAGTCCGGATCCCCGCAGCGTGGTTCGGTTCCGATTCGGCTGCAGCACGAACCTTTAAAAATACATGAAAACGGATGAAAATCCAGTTTTAGATCGAAAACTTGTTAAAAACCTGAAACTGTATGATGATTTAAAGATTTAATGAGTTTAAAGATAAAAAGAAAAAATTCAAATAGAAAATAAAATTTAATTTAAGCAAAATTATTGTCAAAATAAAACAAATATCTGGATGTTTATCATGCAGGAAAAATATGGCTGTTAATGGTGGGTGTGTCCGCGGTGTAACATGCTGCTTCACGAGGTGTGTGTGTGTGTGTGTGTGTGTGTGTGTGTGTGTGTGTGTGTGTGTGTGTGTGTGTGTGTGTGTGTGAATGAGTGCTCCATGGGAGGCGTGAACGAAAATAAAATCAAAACGAATAAATAAAACCTGTGCGCGTCCCCGCGCTGCGCGGGACCGTCCTGGTTTCACTGGACGGAAATAAAAACTGGGAATGTTGGAAAAATTCCCAGTTTGTTTCTGGAAGCAGGAGAGAGAGAGAGAGAGAGAGAGAGAGAGAGAGAGAGAGAGAGAGAGAGAGAGAGAGAGAGAGAGAGAGAGAGAGAAGAAAAATTATCAGATTAATGAAATATTAGATTTATTTTCTTACAGATTCATTAAACATTAAAGTCATAAATTTATCTTCATTATTATTAAGCAGATAAAACACGGAGGGGAACCTGATGATGATGATGATGATGATGTCATGCCTCCAACACTTTCACTCATTCATCCACTTTCATGTCTAAGAAAATGACGTCACAGGCAGAAAACACGAGAAAAATATTTAAAAATCGGATTTATTTATGATTTAAACATTTATATAAATTATGTTTATTATAAAACTATTTGAGCTAAATGATAATTTTTAAAACTAAAATTAAACTCCTTTAAAAAATCATTTCTTCACCCAAAATTCACATTTATTAATTTATTAATGGTTTTATTTTGGTTTTAATTATTAGCAGAAAATTATTTAGCATTGATTTAGATTTTTCTACATTTTTCTTTTAACTCTTCTAAAATGAAAAACAGAAATAAAAATAAAAAATAATCATATTTTCAAACAGATCAAAAATTTTCTATTTAATTTGATTCATTTCACTGTAAAAAATTAATAATCTGAGCCTCATTTTAACGAGCTGCACTAAAAACATTTTAGTAAAACTAATTCATTAAAGTCAGAGAATTTCATTTGGTCATAAAAACATAAACCTGTCACTAATATCGTTACAAATATTAATTATTAATCATTAAAATTATTCATTTAGAGATTAAAATAATTTTTCTAAAAAGAAAAGTTTAATTAGATTTAAACGTTGAGGTCCTGAAATGTTTCATTTGTAGAAAGAAAAACTAATAAAAAGATTCACAGCAGATTTTAGATTCATTAATAATTCAATAAGTGAAAATTGTATCTAAATAAAAAATGAGCTGCACTGAATTTTTCCTAAACTAAAAGTTTTAAAGCATAAAACTTTAGAAAACATTTTGAAAAATTAATCAAGAAATTTTTAAAACTTGAACCAAACGAACAAATTAAATTACAAAATATGAAAAACATTAAAGAGGCAAATAAACACTAAAAAAATTAAATCTTTGGCATCAAAATTAGCCAAAATGTTTTAATAATTCAACATAATAACTGAAAATATAATTTAGAAACAGAAAAAGAAGAGAAAATATGAAAAATGAGTCGTAACGTTTCATAAAGCTGCGTTTCCATTAAAATATGTAAATAAGTTCAATATTCATATTGATCAGATCCTCCATCAGCTGATCAGTTTCCTTCTTTCTAACTGAAACTTTTTCTGAAGCGTCTCAAACACAAAACGTTCGTTTAAAACGTCACTTCCTGTTAAAAACCTTCCAAAATAAAATGAAATAACACTTGATGGATTTGGATCAGTTTTATTTTTCACATCAGACAGAAAAAAATCAAATCTGCTGAGAAGATTTAAAAGTTTTAAAACATTTTTCTGGTTTATTTTTGTAATTTCCAGTTAGCAACCAGTTAGCAACCAGTTAGCTTCTTAGCCCAAATATTTATGTATTTCCTGTGAAATGTGGCTCAAAACTTTTCACAGAAACTTTGCAGATTTTTAATATATTAAATCTGTAAAGCATTTTAATAAAAATGTGACTAGAGACGTGATTGTTAGCAAAGCAGCCAATCCAGGAGCTCCATTCCGTTTCCTGGGCTCTGATTGGCTGCAGCTCCAAGAGCAGATGCTAGCTCGTCTGCTAGCGCTAACACGGTTTCCGCTGTGTGTGTTGAAGCTCATGAAGGTAAGTTTAATGTTTTAATGATCAAAATAAGCAGAAATAATAATCAGAATCAGGTTTTAACTATCCACATAGCGCCACCTGCTGGCAGTTCAGACCAGGACAGGTAGAGCAGCTCTGTATCTTTAAAATAAACTACAAATTAAACCGTTTAGAATGTTCTAGCTTTTATTTTGAAAGCACTTCCTGTTGCTGTTTAGAAGCCCTGGCGTTCCTCAGGGAGCCTCCTGAGAGTCTCTGAAGTTTTCCTGATGCTTCAGGTCCAACATTTAAATCTGCTGCATGCAGGACGCCCCCCCCCTCCCTGACCTCTGACCTCTGCTAACAGCCGCGTCTCGTCCGACACGTCATGCCGTGTTGGTTCATCATCTGACGGAGCGGAACCGGACCGCAGCCGGTTCTTATCCAAACCAATCAATCAGGACGATCCTGAGCTTAACGAACCACGAGCTCACTGGGCGGAGTGTGTGTGTGTGTGTGTGTGTGTGTGTGTCTCTGTGTGTGTGTCTCTGTGTGTGTGTGTGTCTCTGTGTGTGTGTGTGTGTGTGTGTGTCTCTGTGTGTGTGTGTGTCTCTGTGTGTGTGTGTGTCTCTGTGTGTGTGTCTCTGTGTGTGTGTGTGTGTCTCTGTGTGTGTGTCTCTGTGTGTGTGTGTGTGTCTCTGTGTGTGTGTGTGTCTCTGTGAATGAGGGAGGCGGCCGACTCGCCTGATTAAAACCTTTCACCAGTCGGGACCTGAACGTCCAGCTGAGCTGCTGAATGTCTCAACATGACCGAGTCGGTTCTGACCCAGAGAGCCGGTTAAAGGCCCGACCGGGTCAGAACCCAATGAGACGCTCCGGGTCAGAACCCAGTAAAATGTTCCAGTTACTGTCAGAAAATGTCCAGTCAGAACATGGAATAAAGTGTTTTAAGTAGACACAGAAAACTCTCATCCATCCATCCATCCATCCATCCATCCATCCATCCATCCATCCATCCATCCATCCATCCATCCATCCATCCATCATCCATCCATCCATCCTGCTAACAGCAGATCTAATTTTCAGTTTGGTGCTTTAAAAACATTAAAGTTTGAAGTTTAAACATTCATTTAAGCTTCTCTGTTTCTGCTAACTGAAAACGTTTTTTCCCGCCGATGTTCTTTAAATTCAAATTGCTAATAGCAAAGCTAACTTTAGCGCTTCAGCTAACTTCAAAAATGTTTAGCGCACTTAGCTTAAAGCCAAAAGCGCTAACTGACTGAACTGTTTTAAAATCTTTCAGTCGAATTAAATTTTTGTGTTAAAGTTTTGAATTCTTCATGTATATTAATATTAATATTCATTTTCATATTTATGTAAATAAACTTTATTGAGACAGTGGAAAGTAAACAACAAACGACTGAAAGAGAGAGAAAAATGGAAACACAAGCAGGATATGAATTTAACATAAACATGCAAAACTTTACATATATGAATAATTTTGAGCTAGCTTGTTAGCTAGCTATGCTAGTTAAGGAGCTTCTGTTGTCCATTTCTGTCAAACTTCCTGTTTGTGATTATTGTGGTAGAAATATTTCATATTTTCTGCTGTTATCAGATTTTCATCTCCGACTCTGAGCCAGTTTTTATTTTCCTCTTAAATTCACTTCAATGGTCAAAGTTTCTCTTTTCATCAAATATTAAACAGAATAATTGGAGCTTAAAAACGTGTAAAGATGGACGTTAAATATTCATGTTGCAGGATTTGGTTCTGATATGAAGCATGAAAAGCTGTGAAGATGTTTTTAGGATTTTATTTGATCCAGTCCCAACAAAACAAACCAGGATTATTCTGCAGGTTGTCGGTTTGATTCCCAGGTTTTACTTTTGTTGCCAAATATTTACAAAATAAAAGCGTTAATATCAAAGAGACATAATGATGATTAAATAAACATATCTGACTGACCGAACTCAACAGAGGTCCATCCGGTCGGCGCTGGTAACGTCCCAGTGAGTGCAGCTGGTTCTGGTTCTGGAAGGTCCGTTCAGAACCAGAGAACTCCACAGCGAAACGTTTCGGCCTTTAAGAGAAACAAAAGAGAAGAGAAAATATTTACTTTACAGCAAGAAAATGACCTGAAGCTACGTGGCCTAGTCAAAGCCCAGGACAGTTCACTACCTGCTGGAGGAGTTCAGCAGGAAGAACTGAGGGAACTGATCCGGGTGTGAAAACTTTCTACAGGTTCTGTCGACGTTTCCTCATCTTCCTGCTCTTTTACTTTACCAACATCTTTCTGACTGGTTTCAATGGTTTTAATGGTTTCAATGGTTTTAATGGTTTCAATGGTTTCAATGGTTTTAATGGTTTCAATGGTTTCAATGGTTTCAATGGTTTCAATGGTTTTAATGGTTTCAATGGTTTTAATGGTTTCAATGGTTTCAATGGTTTCAATGGTTTTAATGGTTTTTCTCTCTGTGATGATGTCACCGTTTTTATTCTCTGAAGGAAATTCCTCTTTTTACAGGTGAAAACTGAAAACCTCCGAGTTCAAACACAGTTATTATATCTGATGTGATTAAAAGTCAATGAATGTTTTCAACCTTTGACCTTTGACCTAAAACAGAAAAATGACTCAATAGGTCGATTCTTCAGCGATCAATAAAATCTGTTATGTTAAATTACATGAATTTATTCCTAATCAAAGTGAGACGTCGTGTTTAACCGCGTTTCTCTCTCAGTTCCTGTCGCAGACGGTGTTTTAAACCGTTTGGTGTTCAGACGGTGTTTTAAACCGTTTGGTGTTCAGACGGTGTTTTAAACCGTTTGGTGTTCAGACGGTGTGCTGTGGTGGCGCAGGGGGTTAGCACGCCCCACATTTGGAGGCCTCAGACCCGTGGACGTCGCGGGTTCGACTTCCGACGACCTTTGCCGCATGTCCTCCTTCAAAAATGGCGCCGGCTCAGCTGGCTGCCTGCAGACGCAGCTCCTGTCGTGTGTGTGTTAATCTGTGTATAAAAAATTCTTGCTGTAACTGCAAAATAATTTCCCTGCTGGGATGAATAAAGTAATTCTTCTTCTTCTTTTAAAGCTCTTGGTGTTGCAGACGGTGTTTTAAACCGTTTGGTCTCTCTCAGTTCCTGTGTTGCAGACGGTGCTGGTCGGTGCTGGCGAATGCGACTCGGTGTTTAAAGGTTTCTCAAACTGCCTGATTCGGTTGGGGGACGAAATGGCCAACTACCCCCAGGACCTGGACGACAGAGAGAGCCTGAACAAGATCTGCACGTAAGTTCAAGTCAAACACAGGAGAGCAACGGATCGTCTCCTGACACGTTACAGAACCAAAAATACTTTTCACATTTAAAGAATCTTTAAATGAAAGAGGATTTATTAGATAATTTTGGAACATTTTAAAAGTTGACTCAGGATTTCACCTCCAGTCAGATGGAAACAAAACTGGACTCGGTTCAGATCCACTTCCTGTTTGGAGGAATTATTGATGGTTTCATTAAACTGTTTGACACTGAAGTGAAAAGATAAAAAGCAGAAACACCTTAAAGCTGCTGCTGCTTCATTTACACCTTAAATCTTTGATCTAAAGATTTCAGAGTTTAAACTCATTTAAATCAGATTCTGACGTCACAATAAAGCAAACAGATTATTTCTATAGTTATTAGTGAGAGACGCTTCAGATGAAACAATATGAGCAACAGAACCTGCAGGCCTGGGGGGGGTGACCCCCCCTCACCCAGAGTGGGGGGGCAGGGGAGGCACCAGATGGCAAACTGCCCCCACCACCATCCTGCCCCCCCACAGACAAACACATGATTTTTTAATGCAGTGACGGCTCCATCACAGAGCTGCTGAGGCGTGGCAGGAGGAGGGAGAGTGTGTGTGTGGGGGGTGTTAATACGCCTCCTCACACACACACCGACACACACACACCGACACACACACACCAACACACACACACCGACACACACGCGTTAATTGCTCTGAGATGTATCTTGGACACAACTCGGGTCAGCAGGTCGACATCAATAAGAGCAGATTGGAAGATTGGATTAGATACGCTGTGTGTGTGTGTGTGTGTGTGTGTGTGTGTGTGTCAGCACGCGTCGCTCAGCTGGCTGGTGTCGCATTTACATGAACTGCGCGGCGGAAAGCGATGAAGAGGAGATGATTAAAAAGGAGGAAGACAAAGAAAAGCAGCAGAAAATATGAAGGAAAATAAATAGGAGGCAGAAAATGAGGCCAAAGAGTAAAAATATATTTAGATGGGAAATAGTGCGGCTGATGGCTGATATGAATAAAACATGAAACCAAGAGAGTGAAGCCTGAAAGACAGAGGAGAACTGAAAACACAGAAACTCAGTTTTATCTCCAGCTTGTTGTTCGACTCAGGATTTAATCCACATGTGGAAACTACGGTGGCCGACAGGTGCAAATGTGCAGCAAAAGAGAAAACATGCAAACAAAAAAGAAGACACCCCCGAATGAAATGCAGCAAACAAAAAGTGTTGAAAACGGAAGTGCTCCAGACCACTAGGGGGAGTCAAAGAAAATAGTATTCATTTCTATGGGACCAGATGCAAGATTCTTCTTCTTCTTCTTCTTGGTATTTATTGGCGGTTGGCAACAAACTTACAGTAGCATTACCGCCACTTACCAGTATGGAGTGTGGTTCGAGATGGTCTATAAACTTTCACTTTCTACCTTTTCCCTCCATTAACTCCTGATTAAACATACCCCCACACATACACACCTGCTTATATTATCCAACTTGCTTATAGCTTTATATACCCCTCTTTGATATTCTTTACACATTCACACCCAACTTGCTCTACTCATATCCTATGAAATAGCTTTGTTTTTTTAAGATACCGAATAATTATTTGAATATGTCTACTCCCGAAATCTCTCCTCAAAAATTCTATTAAATTAAACCTTTCTTTAATACCTACACACTCTCTCAGCATGCATCTTCTCTCTTCTTCATACTTACAACACTCTAAAATAACATGCTCTATTGTTTCAGACTTCTCACAATAATCACACTTTCCAGATGCAAGATTCAGAGAGATACCTTTACTTTCTTTCAAATTTCTTTCTCTGAATCTTGCATCTGGTCCCATAGAAATGAATACTATTTTCTTTGACTCCCCTAGTGGTCTGGAGCACTTCCGTTTTCAACACTTTTTGTTTGCTGCATTTCATTCGGGGGTGTTTGCGTCTCTCTTTTTATTTGCTGCATTTCATTCGGGGGTGTCTTCTTTTTTGTTTGCATGTTTTCTCTTTTGCTGCGCATTTGCACCTGTCGGCCACCGTAGGAAACTGATGGGATTTAAATCACCTGGATTACAAGCAGGTGGAACGTCTTGACCGGCCACCAGGGGGCGACAGTACCGGAGCGTCAGGCAGTTACCGGAGCGTCCGACAGTCAACCGCCTCATTATGTAGCTTTAATGGAGTCGCCTGGTTGACAGAACCATGTTATCATGTTGGGCCTATAGGGGGCGCTGTGGAGTAACACCAAGCGACTGAGCAGCTCTCTGCGATCTCACCAACACTTTCTCGGTTCTGACTCAGATTATAACGTTAATCTGAGTTTAACAGACATAAAAAACTGAAAACCAGAAAATCAGCTTCTTACCAAGAGAGTTTAAGATGATTTTCACCAAAGTTACTGAGTTTGTTGCACAAACAGAATCAATTTCTCATAAAAAAAAGTAAAAGCCTCAGTCATCAGCGTAGAATAAATCAGTCCAGGTTTTCATCCGTAACGCTGCAGTTTTCCAACACTGAAGTTATTTTTTCACTCAAAATCTCATCGCAGGACAGAATAATCCAGAATATGGAACCAGAATAATCCAGAATATGGAACCAGAATAATCCAGAATATGGAACCAGAATAATCCAGAATACGGAACCAGAATAATCCAGTTCTGAGGTTTGTATGTGTTTTTATTTTTCACCTCCAACAGGAAGTCGATGTGGACGATGTTCTGTCGCCATCGTTTCTCCCTCGTCGGCCATGTTTGTTTACTCCGAACTCACGTTTGGGAAGATTTCCGTCTGAATGATGAGTGAAATGTTATAACATAGATATACATGTTATATCATACATATAACATGTATATCTATGATGTAACATAGATATACATGTTTGTTATAACGATTTTATCGTTAAAACTGACTGAGGATTTTAAAACGAGGCTTCAGGGAGGAAACGTTACAGGAAACACAGAACTGAACTTTAGCAACAAAAACAAGCCGAGAAACGATTCTTCCTGTTTTGTAAGAATAATTATAAAAGTTCACCAAACCAGAAATGGTGCTGTAATCTGACCAGTAAGGAGCTACTGGTGTGAGGCTCTGACCAGTCTCCAGTGTTTGGTTTAGTTTTTCTATCTGAAATGTTTAAATGAAAGCGTTTAACGTGGCGGCGCTGATCCAGTCAGACGGGAATCATCAAGGCTTCAGGATCAGGATCTCATTAAAGGCCGAGTTCAAACAGATTAGAGCTGAATTATTCATGTTTATGTTCACAGATTAAATATTCTCAGCTGCCAGCGTGAACTAGTTCACTCATCAATATTTCATTAGCTGAAGGTTCCTAAAATATTTTAAATGTTGGAGACGAGGTCGTCGTGTCGACTCAGTTTCTGTTTGAAGGCCATAAAGTTTCACCAATAAACTGCTTTTATTAAAGATTATGCAGTAAAAACTAAAGAAATTCAATCTGAGGAGGAATTAAATTGATTTTAATCATATTGAACCAGATGAAGCCGTTATTCTAGAGTCTGTAGTTTATTGTTGAGTCTTCTCAGTGAATAAAATGTTTTATGATTGTAATATTTTAATGTTCCTCTTACATTTATGACACTTTAAAAATACAGCAGCTCTCTGCTGATCCAACGTCTCTGATGCGTTTCTGAAGGGAAACTCTGGAGTTTTGTTTTTACTCCATTAACTCCATGAAGTCCAGAAGGTTTTTCATTGCCAGGTTGTTTATCGGCCACCAGCCTTGGTTCTGAGTCCGGTTCCTCCCACTCCGGTCGGAAGCCTGCGGTGCTAATCGTTTCTGTCTTCTCTCGCCAGTTACTGGGATAACTTCCATTCCTGTGCCACGACGGCGCTGGCCGACTGCCAGGAGGGGGCGACGGACCTCTGGGAGAAACTGAAAAAGGAATCCCGCAACCTGAATTTCCGTGGGAGTTTGTTTGAACTGTGTGGCGGCGGAAACGGCGCGCCCAGATCCGGGGGCCTCGGCTTGCTGCTGACCGCCCTGCCCACCATACTGACTTGGCTGGCGTTTTAACAGGAAGGAGAAGAAAACAAAGTTAAAGAAATAAAACACAAGAAAATACGTCCAACTGATAAAAAATAATTAAGAAACAGTGACAGCTACTCCTCCATCCTGAAAAACACGACGTCCAGGACTGAGTTTGCATTCATCAGAAGAAAACAGCAGAATTGGATTTTTGCAGCGCTACGGCAGCCCGGTTGGCCCTGAGGGAGAGCTCGTCCAATCACACGCCACCTCACCCAGAGGTCAATAACATGAAATATTCAACACGCCATTGACCTGAAATGAAGACAATGATGAAATTTTGATGGATATTCGCCAACTTACAATTGTGGAATTACATAGTATTAAAGTCAGCCATGCATTATTGATGTTGAGTCGGCCGGGCCTCGCCGGCGCCGACACGCCGGCAGGACGGAGAGCAGGGTTGCCATTTAGCCTGAGGTACTAATTCATGTGTAACGCAAGACCAAGTGAAACTCCACAGAATCAATAAGACAAACCGAGACATCGAGCCCATCCAGAACCGAGGCATCGAGCCCATCCAGAACCGAGGCATCGAGCCCATCCAGAACCGAGACATCGAGCCCATCCAGAACCGAGGCATCGAGCCCATCCAGAACCGAGACATCGAGCCGACCCAGAACCGAGGCATTGAGCCCATCCAGAACCGAGGCATCGAGCCCATCCAGAACCGAGGCATCGAGCCCATCCAGAACCGAGGCATCGAGCCCATCCAGAACCGAGGCATCGAGCCGACCCAGAGCCTCGGTTCCTACGGACTGCTTCTCATTTTAACGGCAGCAGGTTGACTGAACACGGCAGCAGAGACGGGATGTTAGCGAAATGTTTGCTGTGCTAGCGGTTACCGTGCAGAGGCCGCGGTCACACCAGCTAGCAGAACGGGTCACGGCTACATAATTACAGGCAGCAGTGGTGACAATATTCACCTTTGACCTGAGCAGCATTCTATTATCAGAAAAACACTTTCCTGAATTTATATTAAAATCAACATGTTGCATTTGGTGAAAGCACGTTATGATGCCGGTCCAGTGAAACTCGTTCTGCGGGTTCTGGTGTGACCTCGGTCGCTTGGCGTAAGTTTACTTTTAAAGAAATAACAGATCAGCTAAGAAAGTCTTAGCATTTCAGGAAATGGGCATAAAACATTAAAATAATCATTTTTACATCATTTATGATGAGAAAACTGAAGGTAAAGTTCATTTTGTACAAGATCAACTCAGCTAGCCAGAGCTAAATGTGGCTAAAGTTTGTCCAGAGTAAGTCATGGTTAGCTTGAGTAGCATTTGTTTTATTAAACTTTAATGTCAGACAGGAGCTACGTTGCAGTTTATCAACAATCTGACATTAAAGCAGATTCAGAGAAAACATTTTGAGACAAATGTGCTAGCATCTGAACCTGATGCTGTCATTTTATCATGCAAGTTTGATTCACAATTTAGCTAACGTTAGCTTAAATATTAAATCACAAAGTAAACCTAAGAGCGCCAGGTTAGCTAAGGTTTTAGATAATCAGTTAAAACGGCTCATTAGTTTACCGAACTGATGAGTCCAGAGGAACAGCTAGCTTATGTTAGGCTAGCAACAATTAGCAGCTAAGTCAGGTAGCATACATTCAGAGAACAATAGGGGATTATAGTTCAATCAGATAATATATCAACCAAATTATAGTCAGGTTAGCTACCTTCTGGTTAAATAAACAACAGCTATGTGTTTTAGGGTTTGCTAACAGCTAGTTAGCAGCTAAATCAGGTGTATTTTGATTAGCTAAGAATATCAGACTACCTACATCCAGATGATTCAGATTAAAGATTTGTCTAGATTAGGCTGGATTAAAGAACATTCTGAACTAAACTGGAACATTTGGTCATGTTAACCTAAAGTTAAAATAACACGGGTCGCTTAAAACTTGACCAAACGGATAAATTAAACTTTTAGGTTTTGTGAAGTTAGCTAACAGCAGCTACAAGCTAAATCTATGTTACCAGGTTGGATTAAAACCTAATAAGGCTAATTATAATATCAATCTATAATACACAATAGATTTATATTTACGTTAGCCACAGAGACTCCTGCTAATAACTAGCCTGTTAGCGAACTTGTGTACATTAACATTTAACTTGTCTACTTTATTAATATTTATTGTCCCTTTTAAATGAATAAACATTAAATATTTATAATATTTTGGAAACCAAACTGTGAAATTGGGTCAAGGTAACTGAAAGTTTGGATTAGCATGAAATTGTATTGTAGCCTGTAAGCTAACAGTTTGTTAGCATTAAATCCGATATGAAACGATATGGAGAGATCAGGTTTAAATTGACATCTTAGCTAATTCATGTTGCGTTGCCTGTCATTTGTACTAGTAAATAAATCAAATACTTAAATTATTTAAGTTATTAAATAAGCTAGCTAACATTTTGATTTTGTATTAACTGCATTTATGGGAGAGTTACATCAGATTAATTAGCATTTGATCATTTTAACATTGTTTTTTACCCTTGGCTTCAGTTTTTTTGCAGTTTCAGCAAAAAGCAATAAGATCAATTTCCCAACTCAATAAAAATTAAACTTTGGGAAACTTGAGGCTTCCATGTTTAGACGTTGTGCTCATTTCCTGAAATCCCATCAGATCCAAACTGAACAGAAACCTGATGAACGTGGAGGTTTGGGATTATTTGGTTTATTTTCTGTCTGTTGAAACATCAGGAGCAGCAATACGAGGAGGAGAGACGTTATGGCCAGCGTAGCTGAAAATATGAATAATAAATAAACCGTGGCTGGAGAGAGATATGACTGTTGCATTTTAGCTTCATCCCGTTTTCATCCAGTGATTTTAGTAGATTATCAGCGGTGACATATTTTAGGTCTGTGTTAGAATAAAGAGGAAAGTCCCAACAGTAAAGTAGCATCATGAAATACAGACATTATAAATATTAGGAGTTTATTTCTGACAGAAACATTTTCACTGCCTTCTAACTAAACAATGTGAACTTCGGTTAGTTTGTTTGTTTGTTGCTTGGCTGGTTTGTCTCTTTGTTTGTTTATGAGGAAGTTACATAAAAAAAAGTTTAAAAAGATTGATTTCTATCAAAATCATCTATGAAGAGAAAATATACAGTACATGAATATATGAAAAGGATTTTTGAGAAAAACTGAGTGAAAAAAGTTTTATTATTAGAGATAGTTTATCCCAAACAGCAGATTGATTATTTACAGATTATATAGACCTAAAGAAAGATCAAATAAACAACTGAAGAAATGAAATGATGAAGAATAAAAGTCATAATGTTTGAAAAAAAAAACCTGTGTGTGATTTTAATTTGGACTGGAGACAAAAAAACTGATTTAATATTAATGAGGGGAAAAGAAAAGAGAAAAGATTAAAGAGAAAAGAGAAAATAGTTCCCAGAGGAGCTGAGGCTCATATGGACTGAGGAGGAGGAGGAGAAGGAGGAGGAAGAGGAAGAGGAAGAGGAAGAGGAAGAGGAGGAGGAGGAGGAGGAGGAAGAAGAGGAGGAGGAGGACAAAACTCAGACGTCATTTATTGTGATTTATGGTTATTATTATTATTATTATTATTATTATTATTATTATTATTATTATTAAGACTAAAAACTAAATTATTAAGAAATCTCTAAAATGTTAAAGTTGAAAACCAGTGAGAAAGAGATTTTAAAAGATCTTTTTATTAAAATTGTAATAACTCTAAAAATAAAATCCTCTTCATTTTTTACAGTGTTTTAGTTATTTATAACAGGAAAATAGAAAAACTGTCGACTCAAAGACAAACAGATTATATGGAAATTATTCCTTTTATAAAAAATGACTGAAACAAACCCAGGAAATTAATTTTTAAATGAATCTCAAAGTTTTTAAAAAATCAGAAACAGAGAAGAAACCAGGTCAAGATGGCGGCGCCCTCCAAACAGGAACAGATCAGGGGTCAAAGGTCATCCATAAATGCTGACAGGAAGGCTGAACTCTGCAGAAGCTCTGCTGCATTTCTGGATTTTAAGGCCTGGATGATAATCCATAATCTGGTTAATAAACATAAACTATAAATAAAGACGTTTACAGTTTTAATCTTCAGGCTCTTCGTCCTGATGCTTCATGGAGTTTCTGAAGAAACGTTACTGTGGACGCTAACATTAGCATTAGTTAGCATTCAGATGCTGTTGTAGGTTAGCATAGCTTCACTGTTAGGCTAACTGCCTTTAGCACAACAGTTTTTTTCCAGCGTCCAATCAGATCGTCTAGAAGCAGAAATGAACCGAGAGAAGTGGCTGCCATTGCTGCTAGCGGATGTGTGCGTCGGATTAACGGTCGTACCAGAAACACGTGAATACAAAGGTTCCGGCACCGCCATTTTGGATGTTCAAACACAAAAACACAAAATTATTAATTGCATTAAAATATATAGAATTAATAAAAATGAACTTGTTGAAGTTCGATCCTTCATCTGTACTCATATTTCTAATATCTGAATACATTTTACTTCATTAACGATCTGATTGTTTTTTATTTTCTTCTCCTTTTATCGTCATTTTTAACAATCTGAGTTTCTGTTTCTGGAGTTAATCTGAAGTTAATCTGGAGTTAATCTGGAGTAAATCTGAAGTTAATCTGGAGTAAATCTGAAGTTAATCTCGAGTTAATCTGAAGTTAATCTGAAGTTAATCTGAGGTTAATCTGGAGTTAATCTGAAGTTAATCAGAAGTCAATCAGAAGTTATTCTGAAGTTAATCTGAAGTTAATCTGAGGTTAATCTGAAGTTAATCTGAAGTTAATCTGAAGTTAATCTGAAGTTAATCAGAAGTTATTCTGAAGTTAATCAGAAGTTAATCTGGAGTTAATCTGAAGTTAATCAGAAGTTAATCTGGAGTTAATCTGTAGTTTGACTTTTCTCCTCCTGAAACAACCAGAGGTTATTTTTAATCAGGTCAGTGTCGCTGATTTGACCTGAAAGCATCAATGAACCGATCAATACGTCTGATCGATGCTATCGGTCGCCATGGCAGCAGGATGAAAGTGACTGGAACGTTTTGATCGTCCCGCCTCGGCGGGTCCGCTCCATCTCCAGCCGGCCGGCGGCGTGGGAGGAGACTGCAGGAGAGACCAGAGGTTATTACATTATTAACTGATGAACACATGAATATGAATCCGTTATGTTTGCTGATGCAGAACGACTCACATGGCTGCAGTCGCCATGTTGGACTCATCAGTTCATAAATACTGAAAATCAGCTAAAAATGATCCATAAAACTAAACAAGACGAGCGTTTCAAACGTTCATCAAATTATTGAAAGAAAAGTTTCTGATCAATTATCGGAGAATTTATGAGACATAAAACCGTTTACTGAATTAAACAGATTCCTGATTTCAGAAAGAGGAAACGTGTTTTTACTGCTATTTAATAAATTAGAATATTTATTCAGAAGATTAAAAACACTGAAGATAATTTTAAACTAATGTTAAATTTACCTTAAAATGTTTTTCTTAATGGTCTGAAGAAATAAAACTTAAATGTCACATTTTAACTGAAAAATCATCATAATTAACAAAAAGCCTGTAATTAACATACACATCAGTGTATTATTATATAATGTTTATTAATTAGTCATAAAGTGGCTGAAATAAACAGATTTTTCAACTGATCCAGGATCAGTTTTTATTATTTTAATATTTCTCTGTTGCTCTCAGTTCAAGAAAAACAAAAACACGATTCAGCAGCTAAAACGTTTTCCTCAACCTGAGAGAAAAAATAACAAATATTGACAAACATGAACCAAAAATTAAACATGAAGAGTAAAAACTGAATGTTTTTGTGATGAAATCTGAGCAGCAGAAACTAAAAAAACTTCAAATAAAAACCTGGAAAATGAAACGTGAAAAACCGTCTAGAATTTTCTCCTGTAGGAAGCAGCGGCGCTCATTACAGATGCATGCTGGGAAGTCTGCCGGGATCCAGGACGTCCCGCGGGACGCAGACCCGCCTTCTGAGAGACCGCATCGGGTTCAGCTGAGCCGGATCAGCGGGGATCAAGCCGCGGCTCCGGGGCCAGATGGGGCCCTCACAGGAACCTCCAGGGAGCCGAGAGTCAAGATTCATAAAGGAAAAGAAAGGAAGCAGAAAAAAAGAGAAAAATATGAGTTAGAATGAAAACAGGAAAAATAAAAAACATTAAAATAAACTAATAAACACAGAGAGGAAAATTAAGATCATAAAATAAAAACTAAAAACCAGTAAAGGACAAAATATCCCTAAAATATTCAGAAGACAATAAACAGAAAAACTGCAGACAACATGACCCCTGACCTTTAACCCCTGACCTTTAACCTCTGACCCAACAGACCATCAGAAACCAGAAAAACCAACAAACTGAAACCAAAAATAAAAATATCATTAAAAATAACAGAACATGAAACACGAGATAATAATAATAATAATAATAATAATAATAATAATAATAATAATAAAGGAAACAACAGAGAATCTTAAAGGCCTGATTTATTAAAATGTTAATTACCAAAATAAAAGTCAATAAATACAGAAAAATAGTAAAACTGGGAGAAAACAAAACAAAATCATATAAAAAAACAAAACAACTGACAACAAAAACCTGAAGAAAACCAACAGAACAGATGGAAGAACACGATACCCGTCAGACCAGTTCCCCCAGTTCTCCCAGTTCTCCCAGTTCCCCCAGTCAATAAAACTGTACGTTTGGATCAAGTCGTTGTCTGATTGACACAAATATTATGGTCACGTCTGTAAACAACCAGAATCATTTCAGGATCTTCATCTCACTGAAGACCAGGATGAACCAGAACTCTTCAGGAACCAGATCCGTTTCCTTCCGCTGCTCAGAAATGATCAGAGTTTCTGCAGCAGAACCGAGTAGAACTGGGTCATTACGGCCGGGTCTCGGAGGGTTCTGCAGCCCGGCATGTGGCGCTCTATTGATAGCTCTGCAGAGAGCAGAAATAAACTGGCAAACAAACACAGGCGGCGGCTGCGGCGGCGGCCAGCTGGCAGCCGGAGGAGGAACGTTCCTCGAAAGCAAACCGCGGCTCCGGATCCGGATCTGGATCCCCAGTGACTCGGTCCGGGGGATCCGGATCACAGAGAGACAAACTACAGAAACAAGTTGGTTCCAGTTCTGTTTTTTCCTCTGTCACTGAAACGTTTCTCTGATTTCCAGTCACATTTTTTACTTGTGAAAAATTAGGTCGAGTTACCTTTTAGCTATTAGCCATTAGCCGAATCCAAAGCTTCAATCAGAAGCCAACTTTATGCTAGCTGTCTGCTTGCAGCTAACATGACGCTTAGCATGACAACCACTTAGCTAGATAAAGTTTCCATCAAAGGAGAAAATACGAGTCACAGGTGAGCAGCCTGGGCATGCTAGTTGTTAGCATATCCAAGGCTAACATTAGCCTATTTAATGCTAATGCTAGCATATCTGTGCTAATGGCCAGCAGAGGAAAAAGGCAATGTGATGGGTCACCAACTTAGCCATGCTAGTCACCTGTCTCTCCAAAGCTAACGCTAGCTAGTCTTCTTCTCATTTGCCTGGTCATCTGGTTCACTGGTCAGACTGGTTTCATCTGACCAGTGAACCCAGTTAAATCACTGAAACTAGTCAGACTGGTTTCACTGGTTGAACCTCAAACCAATCAGTCAGAATCACCCAGGAGAAAAAACCACATTAATGAGCCGTCAGAGACGCTGAGGGCGGAGCTGGAGGTCGTGACAACACACACACACACACACACACACACACACACACACACACACACACACACACACACACACACACACACACACACACACTCTCTCTCTGTGACAGGACGCCCGCTCTGGGAGTTTACTAATGAGTTTATTACATTCAGCCCTCAGACAATAAATGAAGCGATCCATCACTGGGGAACATCTGTGGAGCCAACGCCTTAATCAGGCAGCAGCTTCATCAGCAGGCTGACATGACGAAGAGGAGGAGGAGGAGGAGGAGGAGGAGAAGGAGGAGGAGGATAAAGAAGAGGAGGAGCGTTTAAGAGGAAGGAAACATCTGGAAGGTTTCGTTTCCACCAGGACCCGATGAAGAGGAGGAGGAGGGAAGAGGAAGATTAGAGGAATCTCCTCCTGATGGAGGCAGATGATGAAGAGGAGGAGATGGCATCTGCTGCTCTTCATCCCTCAGGAGGAGGAAGAGGAGGAGGCGATGAAGATGTCATCTTCATCTCAGCTTTACAGCTAAATAAAACTAAGCAGCTCCATCGACCCGATCCAAGTTCTGGACGGATTCAGCAGAACTTCCTTAGCAGGCCAGAGGTCGGAGGTCAGAGGTCAGAGGTCAGAGGTCAGAGGTCGCTCCGCTGGAGCCTGGAGAAAAGCTACAGTAAAAACAAACCCTGATGATCTGAAAACAGTTAGCGCCCCCTGCTGGTAACGGCTGGAATGTTAGCCACGCCCACCGGTGATGTCACAGGGTCCTGGCCACGCCCCCTTCAGCAGGCTGAGGAACAGCGGTTTGGTTTGCTCCACTTCCTGTTTCAGAACCAGAACCAGCTGAAGGAGATAAACCACAGGAAACGCTGCTCTGCTGATTCTACATCACTTCCTGTTCCGTCGTCATCAGAAACGCCAAAAACATTTACAGACAGACGGTTTGTTTACGGACGGACGGTTTGTTTACGGACGGACGGTTTTATCCGGTCCAAGTTTCTCCACTGATTCTCAATTAGATCCAGGTCTGGACTTTGACTAGGCCATGATCTACGTTCTCCAGTTGTTTGTTTTGACGGTTTTCCTGATGGAAGGTGAAAGTTCACCTCCATCCATGACCTCATCATCTCACACAGCATGATGCTGCCACCTCCATGTTTCATGTGATTCGGTTTTAAATTAAATTTGATCTTTTCGACTTTTTCGCTTGGAGCAAACTGAAACGTTTTCATGTTGGAACAGGTTTTTATTTCAGGGTGTCAGAGTAAAAGGAGCAGATTGGACAACAAACTTTCCATGTCATTTAAAAAAAATTTAAAAATCAAATTTTCCTTAAATTGCATTAAACTTCCCTGAAGTTTCAGGTTTACAGCAGAAATCCTCCACAGCTTCCTGAGTTCTGCTGTAGCTGAGCCAGCTGTCCTCATTTGTCCCACACGCCTTGAACGCATCGTCGTTTCCACTCGCTGTAATGAGCGCAGGGACCTCGGTTCCCTCGCCGTTCCCACGGCGACGCATTCCTGAGGTGTTTCCCAGCGCCTCCAGGCGGGTATTTTTAGACGCAGCCGGCTGTTCGGCCCGGTTCGGCCCGATTTAGCTTCTGAGACGGCGGCTTGACACGTCCAATCTGCCGCCCAACTCAGACCCAGTACTCCCAGTCTGTCTGCCTGTGGAGGCTGTGGGACGACAGCAGGTAGACGGCCGAGCAGAGGGAGGGTGACGGGGGGGGTAACCCAGTTCAGTCGCCATGGCAACCACTCCTCATCCTCAGTCTCAACAGCAGGGCGATGTGAGGAGATGATATTCCCAGATTTCCCAGCTTCTGTTTTCCAAGGAAGGAGGCGATGGACGGATGAAGCAGTCGGAGATTCAGATTTCTACGGAGCAACATTAGGGCCAAAATTAGGACCACTGAGCACCCAGCGGGGGCTACGTCCTTATAGCAGGAGGCTACATCCTTCCTGTAGCTAGCGTTAGCATTGGAGAGACTAGCCCAGGGGAGCCCAAAGTGGGTCCTGGAGGGCCGGCATCCTGCAGCTTTAGTCTCTCTGGTGGTTCCAACACTACGGAGAGAAAACTGTGACAAACTTTCAGCAGGTCAAAGTTTCATATATATTCCTTTATTTAACCAGGTAAACCCCGCTGAGATCTAGATCTCATTTTCAAGACGGACCTGAACAGAAATTTGCAATACATAGCAACCTGGTTACAAGATAAAACCAATGAATACATATGCACAAGTATAAAACAATAAAAACAATTTAAAAACAATAACACTGATTCATAGAATCTTGTTGCCTATCTTTAAGAACTGATCGAAATAAGTCCAGTCAAATCATTTCCAACATCTTAAGTTCAGACTGCAGCTGATTCCAGGCTGTGGGGTAAAACACTGAATGCCTGTTTCACTGTTTCAGTTCAAAACGTGGGACATGCAGAAAGTTCTTCTTTGGTCTCTAAAGATCCATCATTGGGTCCAGGTGAGTTAAACCAGGGAGAGACTAAAACATGCAGGATGCTGGACCTCCAGCATTAGCCTTAGATTGGTTAGCATTAGCATTGCATAGGCAAGCATTAGGCTAGCCGTTAGCATGTCTCGGCTAGTCACCTGTGACTTTTTCCTTTAAAAGAAATTTCATCATGAAAAATGGCGACTGTCATTAACCAGATCAGTAACTTTAACCTCCTGAGGAAACGAAGGAGCCACCGCCGGGCACTAACTAAGACTAGTTAGGGCCAAAACTAGTCTTAGTTTGGGCACTAATATCGCGCCGTAGACCAGTGGTTTTGACCCGGAGCATGAAAACTGTTGCTCATCAACAATCAGTTCAGTGATGCAGTTAAAGGTTTGATTCATAAAAACCTCCAGTCAGGAAAAAGAGAGAATAAAGAGGTGAAGATAGAAACTTCTCTTTCTTCTCCTTTATGAAATGATTCCTGGCTGAAGCATCACGACGTTTCAACAATCTTCAGTCTCTGATTCCTCTCATGATGTCATTGTAGCGAAGGGAGGGGGGGAGGGGCAACAGATGGGTGTAGTTACCCCCCTCCTGACACTCTGAGGCAGACGCTGGAACATGTTGAGAGTGTGTGCATGAATGCATTCAGAGGATTTGCAAAGATCAAGTCAGAACCTACACACACACACACACACACACACACACACACACACACACACACACACACACACACACACACACACACACACACACACACACACACACACAGAGTCACAGTGGTGCCTCATCCTCATCGTGACTGAAAGTGCGGCCGATTCATTCCTCAGTGAGCAACACTAGAGAAACGATGAGAAACCAAAACTCAGCTGGTCGCTTTTCATCCGAAGGTCGAGTCTGTCAGCCTCTCTGTCCGTCCGTCCACCTTGTCCTCATTTGTTTGGGAAAATCAAACCAAACATGTTTCTGATTCTGATCCAGGAACTGGTCAGCATCATCAGAGCTGGAGGAAGGAGGAGGAAAGGTCAGAGGTCACCATGGGGATGCTGGAAGCTCCAAGCACTTTATTCAGGAACGAGGAATTTAACGTTTTAATATTTCCAGTCAGATTAACGTTACTCGTCCAGGTCACTGTTCTAATATTTTAACACAATGAGTCTCTTTCTCTGTAAATCTGACGCCAATCAGCAACTGAAACCAGACGAAGCTGCTAAACTAACAAAAACTAACAGCTTCAAAAACTAACAGCTTCAAAATCTCTACTTTTAAAGAAACATTTCGATTCGCAGCAAACAAACACAAACTTACAGAAAATCATCCTGAACCGTTCAGATTCAGGAAATTGGACCTGAACTCAGAACAGAATAAATCCCAACATGGCCGACAGGAAGTCAGCAGAGGAGCAACATGGCGGAGCTTTGAAATTCAGGAACAATCTCTGCTGGATTAATGAATCAGTCCTGAACCTCCAAACATTCAGACTGACGATATTCTGATGAATCAGCTGTTAGCTAGCGATGCTAATCAAACAGCTTCTTTCCCACAGCTGTCACGCTTTTGAACGCCTCCTGACATAAAACATAAACTATAAGGACTGGACTCCCCTATCCTCTCATACAACAATAACACATGGACTATTCTCACACACACACACATCACGGACTGTTTTCTTCACACACACATACA